>NC_073313.1:102292198-102596462 GCF_027595985.1 Sorex araneus | reverse complement strand
GAGATATGCCACAACCAAGATAGAAATATTTCATTTTATCCAAGACCTTTAATCCTCAGCATTTTCCACTAATTTGTTTCACTGAGTCTCTATTTATTTAGCCCATGTTAGTTCCTTTCACTTCCAATGGAAATACTCAACCTGTTTTCTCATGCTGATAAAAAACTGTTCCTGAAATCTTACTTAGAAGCTTTGTTATACTTCCTACACCCAAGGTGGAAAAACACAGAATCTTTATTTCCCCCATCCTTTCGTCCAATCTGATCCTGTAAATTCTGTTACCTATCACACTCACCAAAAGTAGAGGCCAGGATTATAGGTGAAACAACTTCCTTCCTTGCATATGCAAAATTAAAATCAGTATAAGTAACAAACTAAGTCAAAAATTGTTTTCTTATGTGACAAGAACCTAGTACCTAACAGCACTTGGGACATAGTGGACATTTTATGACATTTTTTAAATTATGGAACATTTATTCATTTAAATAAATTTTAATTTTATGACTAATTTTATTTTATTTTTAAAATTATTTTTATTGAGTTACCATGAGATACATAGTTACAAAGCTGTTCATGATCAGTTTTCACTCATGCAATTTTCCAACACTCATACCTCCACCAGTGTACATCACTACCAATGACATATTTCCCTCCTGCCACTCCCCCATCCCCCATGTACCTCTATGGCATACACTTCTCTTCTTTTTCTCTCTGTCTCTCTGTATCTCTTTGCCTCATTTTATCTTTGTTCCTGTCTCTGTCTCTGTCTCTCTGTCTGTCTCTTTCTGGGTCTCACTATCGCTCTTCCTCTGTCTGTCACTTTTTGGACACTATGGTTTGCAGTACAGATACTGATAGTTTAACATGTTTGTTCCTTTATCTACTTTCAGCACCCAGTTCTTATTTAGAGTGATCATTTCCAACTATCATTGCCATAGTGGTTCCTTCTCTATCCCAACTGCCTTCTCCTCAGCACCTGAGATAGGCTTTCAACCATGGACCAATCCTCTTGGCCTGTGTTTCTACTGTCCTTGGATATTAGTCTGATACTATGTTGTTTTTTATGTCCCACAAGTGAGTGAAATCATTCTATGTCTGTTCCTGTCTTGTTAATGTTTCCTTTGTTAGACAAACACAAGAGCCACTTAAGAAAATCCAATCTCTACCTTTGAGGAACATTATTATAGGGGGCAATATCACGGGAAGAAGAAAGGGTTAAGAAACAGTTTTTGAACTATGGTAGTCAATTAGGAAGGCAAAACAGCCTAGTAAGCTTGTGGTCTCAAATAGGGTTCAGGCGCTTCTTTTGAGGCTTGCAATGTATAAAGAAATGCACAGTGTTATGTACTTTATGGGCACTCAAGCAATATTTATTGGCTGACTTAGTTGAGCTATATTTGCAAAATGGCAAGGATGTGAGGAAACTTTCCTACCTAAAAAGAAAGCATTCACAGTGCTAGACATTTGGTAGGCAAATAAACAGTATAATTTCAGCCTGAAAGGAAAAATACTCAACCCCCTATCCAATAGACCTAGTGGATAGGCAATCTAAATGTCAGCACCATATTTTTGAAAATAATTTAAAATATCATAAATTTCATGTTATCAACTTCGAGGATAGCACCTTTCTTGTCTTTCTTTTCCCATTTACTGTCCCAGCTTTAAATCCAGAAATATAATGAATAATCCTAAATCACACCTGATTTAAATTTCCAAGTAAAAGCAATATAAGACGCAGTAGTTTCTAAAGATAAAATTTAAATGAACAGTTTTTAATGGAAAATTCCATATTCAACAGTGTACTTTCGGGTTCAAGGAATTGAAGAATTTGTTTTAAATTGTACTATCACACTTTTATTAGTATGACCGACTTCAAAGTTGCAGAAAATCAGGACAGGTTTTTACTTATGACTAGGATGTGTTTTTAAGCATTAGAATAAGATACTGTGGGCATTACCTTACACAGATATTGAGTTCGAACTAAGTATTAGGCACATATGACAATTAAGCTTTAAACCAAATAGTAGAGATTTACCCTACTTCAAGTCTATTATTTGCTTTGCTTTAAATAGTTGCCTTGATCTATTGTCCAATCCCTTTCCTGCCCTCACCACTTGCAAATGGAAATATGGAAAGAGGTTATTGATGTCAATGGTATAGTCAAATTCATGAAAGTAGTGGCAAATTGTTTCATTTTAGAGACCCAGTTCATTGTCTGACTTCACTAGAATTATGTTTAACAAACTTGAGTTAGATAATAGCAAAATATTATGAAGTATGCTTTCTTCCTATGTAAGTTCTAAACTAGTTTTACCTTTGTATGGTGTTTAATTGTTATAAAATATAACTGAATAAAATATAACATCTATCAAGTAACAGAAGAAAATAAATATAATTAAAACCATGCGATGAAACAGAAACCAATCTAAATAATGTACAGTGTTCCATTTCTATTTTGAAAAGCAGTGAAAATAATTATTTGTGATGGTAATAATAAGAACAATTTACATTTTATTGATTGTATGGTAGTGCTAGATTCTTAAAAATAACTAATTTAGAACATTTTATTGTTGTTTTTATTGTTGTGGAGAAAATGGATTCTTTAAAGTTAAGTGACAAGTATAGCACATGTTAATTACAGAGCAAGATTGCCACACAGTGTCCCACCCTGAGGAGTCTTAGTAATTTTATAATAATCAATAAAATGATTGAAAAATTATAAAACTAAGCTAAATAAACACTTTAATAAGTCTTTAATTACATAATTATTCATAATAGCAAAAATTATTATCAATCTGAATGCTCATTAGCATATGGCAAAATAAAGAAACCGTGGTATATTAACTCAAGGGAATACTACACTTCTGTTTAAAAGATTAAATTGTTATATTAGGGACAAAAATGATGGACCTTGAGATGGTTATGCAACGTGAAAAGGTAAGAAAGTGAAAAGCAACTATTGAGAGGTTTTACTCAGATGAAGATACGAATTACTAAATGAAATGAAATTGCACTAAGCAACAAAAGTGACACCCATACTCAGTGAGTGTTTACCAAAGTGAAAAAGGCATGTTGGAGGAATGAGTAGAGGTTCTTTTTCTATGCTGAGGTTGGCACTGGAACTTTGGTGAGAAGAATGTTGAGCCCTGTTTAAGTGTTCAGATGGTGAAACTAAATACCATAACGTCCATAATACTGAAAAGCAATGATAAATCAAGAAAAATAAAAACAATAAATATATTTGAAAACAAAAAAGTCCTAACTTCTTTCTTTTCAACAATATTGTCTATGTACCTTATAGATTAATGTCTGATATTGAGGTCTTTAATACACTTTGATCTGACTTTTGTGCCTGGCCCTGGCATTAGACAGAGGTCAGAGTTCATTTTTTTGCAGGTAGCTATCCAGTTTTCCCATCACCACTTGTTGAAGAGGCTTTCCTTGTTCTAATTCACATTTCTTGCTCCTTTGTCAAAGATTAAATGACTATATATTTGGGGGTCTGTGATCGTATATTCAAATCTATTCCATTGGTCTGCAGATCTATTTCTAGTCCAATACCATGCTGTTTTAATTACTACTGTTTTGAAGTAGATTTTGAAGTTGGGCAAGGTGTACCACCCATCTTCTATAAGGTACATAGAGGAAAATGTAGGCAGAACTCTCCATGACATTGAAGCTAAAAGCATCATTAAGGATGAAATAGCACCGACCATGCAAATGGAAGCAAACATAAACAAATGGGACTACATTAAACTAAGAAGCTTCTGCACTTCAAAAGAAACACTGAACAAAATATATAAAGAGCCCACAGAATGGGAAAGAATATTTACCCTATACCCATCTGATAAGGGATTAATATCCAGGATATACAAGGCACTAATATAATTGTATAAGAAAAAAACCTCCAAACCAATAAAAAATATGGGGAGAAGAAATGAATAGAAGCTTCCTCAAAAAAGAAATAGAAATGGCCTAAAGGCACATTTTTCATGTGAAATGCTCCACATGAAAAAATGCTTTACATCGGTAGCCAAAATCTGGAAACAACCCAAGTGCCCCAGATCAGAAGACTGGTCAAAGAAACTCTGGTACATCTACACAGTGGAATACTATGCAGCTGTTTGGAGACATGGAGTCATGAAATTTGTTTATAAATGGATAGACATGGAGAGTATCATGCTAAGTGAAATGAGTCGGAAAGAGAGGGATAGACATAGAAGGGCTGCACTCATTTGTGGAATATAGAATAACATCACATGAGGCTGATACCCAAGGATAGTAGATACAAGGGCCAGGAGGATTGCCCCTTAGCCAGAAGCCTGCTTCATGAGCAGAAAGGAGAAGGCAGATGGAATAGAGAAGGGATCACTAAGAAAATGATGGCTGGAGGAATCAGTCGAGATAGGAGATATGTGCTGAAAGCAGATAATGGACCAAACATGATGACCTCTCAGTGTCTGTGTTGCAAACCATAATGCCCCAAAGTAGAGAGAGAGTATGGGGAATATTGTCTGCCATGGAGTCAGGGGGAGGGTGGGAAAGGGCCAGTATACCGGGGATATTGGTGTTGGGGAATGTGCACTGCTGGAGGGATGAGTGTTTGATCATTGTGTGATTGTGACCCAAACATGAAAGCTTGTAACTATCTCACAGTGATTCAATAAAATTTAAAAAAACAATATTGTCTAAAGATTCCTCCTATTTAAATGACATCTATTTAAGCTATATGACTAGAAGCTACTGGGGAAAAAGATAGCACATTGCATGAGGAGAAGAGAGAGGAGTATCGATCCATTCTCCTAAAAAAATACTAAAATGAATCCACAATTTTAACTGAGGTTTTTACTGGCAGGAAGTATGACAGTGTATGAGAGGCATCTAATTAATATAAAAAGAAGGACAGTATAAGACAGTATATGGATTATAATGTGAATTAGACTGAGACTTCATTTCAATGTGCAGAGACCTTAGCAGAAAGCTGGAAACCTGCCAGAGAAAGAGGCCTTGGAAACAAGCTGGAAGACATTGAAGAAACTTCAACCAAAACAAACACAAGCAGGGGATGTGGTTGGCAGCACTGAAAAAGCAAAGGAGTCTATGAGTCACTCTGACATTAATTTTGAACAGTATCATACTTCCATTTTGCTGTAAAGAGTATTTATACAGCATCTGGTACTGTATTCTTTTTATTAACTAGCCATTGGCCTATTACTATGTACGTTTCACAAGTACATGTTCATACTTCCATACATGTATATTCCATACTACATTCATCCAAGTTGTAGAACCACACAGGTAATCTAACATTAGAAAATAAAAAATGAATCATATAATAAAAATAACCCAAATCTCACTGTCCTTTTCAATGAAACATTTTTTATGTACTCATTTTAACATAGTTGCAATTGGAGTGCAGATATAACAGGGTTTTAAACAATTCATAACAGAATTTTTGTGCCCACTAGTTAATCTTCTAGTCAAAAGCTTACTTTTCAATTTGTTTCATTGATTTGTTACCAGTGGCTCTAGAAATCAGGGAGTAAGGGAGGTGACTAGAGAAAACAAATTTTTCTACTTCTCTGCTTAATCCACCTTTGCCATCAGCGCTCAGAGAAATGCCTGGCCTAATTCATTCATGTCAGTCCTAACCTAGGCACATTGTCTTGTTCTGTAGCCTTTCCCTCACAGAAACAAATTTCATGAGAAGGTCAACTAGTAAATAAATGCATTTTATTGTGTAAAATGTGCTTAGACAGATGTGAGAGGAGAGAAAGAAAGGAAATACGCTTAGATAGAACAAAGGCACAATTACCCTTGGGAGTCAGGAGCAATTTATACACATTTTCAGGGATACTACCTCATGATTTATGGTTCTGATATGGTGGAGAGAATCATTTCTAGAATAGGAAAAATACGGAACCATGTCTAATTCCTTTTTCCCTATAAATTTCCTACTTAATTCTTATAGAAAGGACAACAACCTATATCCTCCAAGGTAGAAATGTAAACCTACTGCTGCTACACTAAATGTAAATTATATATATATGTGTGTGTTTATTATATATATTCACACACATATACACAAGGAATGCACATACAGACACACACACATATTTCTTTTCCCTAATTCACTACTTGGAAACAGGCCACTGGAAGTGTTCTATTAGCAGAGGGACATAATAAACAAGAACTTCTTCTCTCTTGACCTAGAGAAACAAAATTTGCCTAAGAATGTAACCCCTCTGTGTTTCACACCACAAGCAGTACACCAATCAGTAACAAGCAAATAGCAATACTTCAACTGCTAGGTAAGGCGAAAAAACATAGAAATATAGTATTTCTGAGATACAAATTCACAGGTGATTTAAATATAAAGGTAGATTAATTATACTGAGGAAAAATCACTAAACAACCAGCCACCATGCTAGAAATGGCTAACAGAAGAATCTGAAGTTGGTGGTGAACTGAGAGCAATCCTAATAATGACATAATACAGCATAGCTCATTTTCTTATTAAATTGGAAATTCAGAATAAGTGTACCAACTTCCACACATAACAAACATTTGAATCCCTACTGTATTTGACCCACATTCAAACAAAAACCTTGAAAAACAAAAAAGCAAACAAAAGATTTGTATTGCAAACCACAATTCCCAAAAGAAGAGAGGGGTGAGTGCCAGCCATAGAGGCAGGCTTGGGAGTGTGTGGGGGGTGATGGGAGGGAAACTGGGGACAATGGTAGAAGGATGGATAATGCAACACTATGATTGAAACCTAATCATGAACAGCTTTGTATGTGTCTATCTCACAGCGTTTCAATAAAAATCACAGTATCACTGTCATCCCCATTGCTCATCGATTTGCTCGAGTAGGCACCAGTAACATCTCCATTGTGAGAAATGTTGTTACTGTGTTTGGCATATCGAATACTCCATGGGTGGCTTGCTAGGCTCTGCCATGTGGGTGAGATACTCTTGGTAGATTGTCGGGCTCTCCGAGAGGGGCAGGTAAACAAACCTGGGTCGGCCCCGTGCAAGGCAAATGCCTACCCACTATGCTATTGCTCCAGCCCTCAATAAAAATATCTTAAAATATTTAGAAAATTATTTCAAGGTGATATATAACACTGCAGAAAGATAAAGTGACATATATATCACTACACAAAGGTGCAAAGATAGGTAAAACAGAAAATTTCAGAAACTACAATTCAGAAAAGACTGAAGTAGAATCTCTAAAGTGATGAAAAAAAACTGTCAACACCAAGTAATAAATTGTTGAATTACTTTTCAAAACTGAATAAACAATATTCATGTTTCACAATCAAAGGCAGAAGATTCTTTATAAGAAATCCTTTATGCAGCAACCATTAATCTCAATGGGAAAAAACTTAAACCTTTCCAAGATTAGGCACAAGACAAGGATACCCACTCCCACAATTCCTATTCAATATGGTACTGGAAGTATTTTCCATAGCATTTAGTCAATAAAAATATCAAGGGCATATAGACAGGAAAAGAAGAAGTCAAGATTTCATAATTTGCAGATGACATTATGCTATACATAGAAAAATCAAAAGACTCTACAAAAAAGCTCTTAAAAACAATAGATTTGTATAGTAAACTGACAGGTGGCTTGCCAGGGTCTGCTGTGTGGCAAAATACTCTCGGTAGCTTGCCTGGCTCTCCAAGAAGGATAGAGGAATTAAACCTGGGTCAGCTGTGTGCAAGTCAAATGCCCTATTGCCCAACCCACATACCCACCTACCCACGAACCCGAATACCCATGACATATTCAATATGCCAAAAGCAGTAACAAGTCTCACAATGGAGATGTTACTGGTGCCTGCTTGAGCAAATTGATGAGCAACGGATGACAGTGACAGTGACAGTAAACTGATAGGTTACAAAATCAATATCCAAAAGTTCATGGATTTCCTATATACAAATAATGGAGAAGAAAGAGACATTAAAAACAATCCTGTTCACAATTGTGCCTCAAAAAATCAAGTTCTTCAGATCAATTTGTTTTGCTTTTTTTTTGTTTTGGATGACATCCGGCAATGCACAGGGGTCACTCCTGGCTCTGCACTCAGGAACTACCCCTGGCGGTGCTCAGGGGCCCCTACAAGATGCTGGGAATCGAACCTGGGTCGGCCGCGTGCAAGGCAAACACCCTACCTGCTGTGCTATCACTTCAGCCCCTCAGATCAATTTAACTAGGGAGATGAAGGACCTATACACAAAAAAAGCAAAAAACAACTACTTCAAGAAATAAAAAAGGAAATGATGAAATGAAGATACATCCTCTTCTCATAGATCTGGAGAATTAACATTGTAAAAATGCCAATACTTCCGAAAGCACAAAACAGATTTGATACAGTCTTTATAATGATACTCAAGAAATTTTTAAAGAAATAGACCAAGCACTTCTGAAATTCATATGGAACAATAAACCCAAGGAAATAGCTAAAGCAATCCTTGGGGAACGATGATGGGAGGCATCACCATCCACAACTTCAAACTGTACTACAAATTGGTAGAAGTGAAAACAGCATGGTATTGGAATAAAAACAGACTTCAGTTCACTAAAACTGAGTTAAATATCCTGAGTCAATTATTTGGGTCCTCAAAAATATGATCATTTAATCTTTGATAAAGTAGCAAGAAATATGAAATGGGGCAAAGAAAACATCTTCAACAAGTGGTGCTGATAAACCTGGTCAGCTACATGTAATAAAATGAACTTATATGTCTATCTAATACCAGGCACAAAAGTCAGATCAAAATAGATCAAACTCCTCAACATCAACCCGAATCCATAAGGTACATGGAGGAAAACGTAGGCAAAACTCTCCATGACATGGAAACTAAAGGCATCTTTGAAAATGAAACACCACTGACCAAGCAAGTGGAGCAATGACAAACACATTGGACTACAATAAACTGAGAAGCTTGTGCACTTCAAAAGAAACAACCAAGATTTTAAAAAAAAAGAAATCCCACAGAATGGGAAAAATTATTTACCCAATAACCATCTGGTGGGGCTGGAGTGATAGCATAGCGGGTAGGGAATTTGCCTTGCACGCGGTTCAATTCCCAGTATTCCATAGGCACATCCCCAGGCACTGCCAGGAGTAATACCTGAGTGCATGAGCAAGGAGTAACCCTGTGCATTGCTGTGTGTGACCAAAAAGCAAAATTAATTAATTAATTAATTAATTAAAATAAGCATCTGTTAAGGGGTGAATATCAAAGATATATAAGGCACTGGTCAAACTTTACATGAAAAATGCATCCAACTCCATCAAAAGTTGGGGAGAATGAAAAGAAACTTTCTCAAAGAAGAAAGTCAAATGGCCAAAAGGCAAATGAAAAAATGTCCTACATCACTAATCATCAGGGGGATGCAAATCAAATCAACAATGAGATATCATTTCATGCCATGAAAACTGCACACAGCTAAAAGAACAAGAACAACCAGTGCTGGTCTGAATGCAGGGAGAAATGAACTCTCATTAATTTTCCATGAGAATGCTGACTCGTCCAACCTTTTTTAAAAACTATATGGACATTCCTTGACACTTGAAATTGATGTCCCATTTGACCCAGTAATACCTCTTCTGGGAATATGTCCTGAGAGCACAACTGCAAACAGCAAATAATGCCATCTGCACTACTATGTTCATTGCAACACTATTCACAATAGCTAGAATCTGGAAACAAACTGAGTGACAAGAACAGAAGGCTGGATAAAGAAACTATGGTACATCTACACAGTGGAATACTATGCAGCGGTCAGAAAAAAATGAAGTCATATATAGGCTTATGAATGAATTTACATGGAGCATGTCATGCTGAGTGAAATGAGTCAGAAGGAGAGGTACAGATATAGAATGCCTTCACTCTTTTGTGGGATGTAACAATATATTATTAGACTAATATCCAAGGCCCGGTCAAAACAAGCGCCGGGAAAACTCTACAATGGTTGGAAGCTTGTAACAAATGTGTATGCGTGTTAGAGGAGGATAAAGGACTGTTAGGATAGAGAAAGGACCAATATGACAATAATAGAAATTATCACTCTGGACAAGAACTGAGTGTTGAAAGTATGTAAAGAGATAGACATGGTAACCTTTCAGTATCTGTATTGCAAACCATAATGCCCAAAATGGAAGATAGAGAGGGAGAAAGGAGAGGAATAGTGTGTTTGTCTGAGAGAGAGAGAGGCAGAGAGAGAGAGAAGAAAATTGGCTGCCATAGAGGCAGGCAGAGAGGGGAACAGGAGGGAATCAGGGATTGGTGGTGAGAAATGTACACTGGTAAAGGGATGGTCACCGGAACATTATAAATTTGAAACCCAATCATGAACAACCTTATAACTGTGTATCTCAATATGATTCAATAAAACAATTTAAAAAACAAAAATCGTATATTATAAGAAACAGTACAAATGTTATTATCGGTTAAGAAGTATCATACACGATAACAAGTTGGATCCAAGATTCCTGAAATGAGAAGTACAAAAATGCCTCAAATACATAAAAGAAATTTCCTTCTTTTTAATTACTCTGAAATATAACTCACTAAAACATGACATTACTCAGTATAAGTAACAAAACTGTAGGTTTGTGCTATATGTAAAAATAAAGTATAACAACCATAACCATAAAAATAAGCTGGACCTATGAATTACCAGCACATTTCTTAAAGGTATACTGTAATTAATTTTGCATGAAGATTGAAATATTTTAGCATTGTCTTTGTTAATTAAATGTTTTTCCAAACTCAAAAATTGTATACTTAAAAAGATAAATTTTACCAAATATAAAGATACCACATAAAATCAAGTTAAAACAAAGCATATTTATTATATAAAACTCACTCACCTTTTTACCCTCTTGACTTCTCTTTTTATGGCATCAAAGTTCTGATGACATCTCAGACAGCTTTTTGTACTTTTGTCAACTTACCTTTGATTTTTACCTTATACTGTGCAGTTTTTATTTCTAAGATCTGGTGGTGGAAAGAGTACTATACCTTTGAATTGGAAGAAGTGCAACTACACACACATCCTTTACAAATTAAAATGTGTTTAAAGTCACAGAAATTTTAATGTAATTTACGGTAGGGAAACTTCATCTATAAGGTATAGGCATTTTTATGTGTAAGTTGTAAAAATTCAACTATTTCGTACTGCTTAGTTCACTGCTATCTCACACAACTGAGGGAAGGTAACATAAATTATAAGCTTGTGTCTGATTATAGTCTACTATCAATCATCATTGATTCTATTAACAGGTAAGTTCAAATTCTTTTGACTTTTTATTGTTAATATTAATTTTCTCTGTTCAAAATATGCATCAACCTTCTTTATGATTTTGGGACTCTTCTACAATGTCATTTATATCAACAGCCTTTTCTGACATGGACACTTTTGTGCATATTTTAAAGATTACCCCATCTTGGGTAGATAAATGAAAATAGAGGTCACTTATGGACAAACGTAGCCCCAAAGCTGCAAGACTTTTAGCAAGTAGAGGTTACCTTTCTCTGAACTAGAAAGAAGTGCCTTTCTACCTGAAACAGAACCTCGAAACCACATCTCAAGGACTTGGGATCAGATTATCATAAACAGATGAGCAGGGACAGGGATCTGGTTTTTGAGGGCTGGGCCAAAAAGAGAACTCTACACTTATAAAAAACGCTGTATAAGAGGCTGGAGAGATAGTACCACAGGTATGGTTCTTTGCATGTGGGCAACCCAGGTTCAATTCCTGGCATCCCGTGTTATCTCTCAAGCCCTGCAAGAAGTCATCGCTGAGCATAGAGCCAGGAGAAAGCCATTTGTACCACTGGGTGTGGTCCCAAAAGAACAACAAAAAGAACTTTATATAAGATTAGGAAAATATCTATGCCACATATTCAAGAGTGGCAGGACAAGATCAAATTGATATGGCTACTAAATCACATCTATTATAACACCGCCCCTGCCTCTACATAGAATTTTTAATGTCAGCCTCAACAACTGTATCTTAGTTTGTCATATATGTTTTTATCCTGTCACTTGCCTGTAAAGGATAAAACTGAGCCTTCAATCCAAATTAAACACATAGTACTCAATGCCTTTATATTTTAAGGATTGTCTTACAAGGGATATATTGCAACTGCAATTATACAGTTGCAATTACACAGTTATACATTTGTTCATGGTATTACTTATGTAATATATGTGCTTCTCCAACTCCCTTATCATCCACCTCATGCACACTTATAACCACATTTCTGACATGAAGTTACGGTAAAACAGGAACTGCTTTGTTCATTCCCTTATCACCAGAGACTATCACATTGCCTGGAATACATATATTTTATGTTTAGTAAAGAATCAATCAATAAATAAATTTTTGTTAGAGTCTTTTGCAAAGTCTGTTATACATTTGCACACTTATGTGACTCTGTTATAGAACGCTATCAGAAATGTACATGAAAGGATTCTGTAATATTCAATGTTGGAGTTTTTAGGGTTTTTTGTTATTATAAAGCTGAAGTTCAAATTTGAATGTAACTGGACTATTGGAGAAATACAATGGCAGATATGTATAATTTAAAACAAGCATTAATTTGTTTTAGATACATATTATTTGAATAAGTCTCCCCACACACACACTTGTGAATTTTATGTTATTTATCTTTTAAGTTTTGTGGGAGGTCTCCCAAGCAGTGCTTGGAGAGCCCGTGGGCCACAGCCAGGAAGACATGATAATCTCATTGGCGGTTCAAAGATAAAATTCAAAGATGTGGCCTTGTGGTGGTGAAGACCACCATGGTCACATCCAGCGATCCTTGATGTTAGAATCACCCAAGGCTATATTAACTGCTCATTTTGCTAATTGTCTGCTAATTAAATTTTTGTGGTGCACTGCCAGGAATCAAACCCACTGCCTCACAGATGCAAGAAAATTGCTCTATCACTGATTACGTTCCTGGCTCTGAAGATTTAGACCCTTTATTTTGTAGGTGGCTTGCAAAAATTTGACAGCCATTCTCTTTATCCTCATAGATGTCACGGGTCTTTCTTAATTTGCTTCTTCTCTTTAAAGTGAAATGTTACATTTTGGCATTATTTGTTTTGCAGCCCAGGGTTTTAACTTGTAATCAGAGACGTTACTAGCAAATGAAGAGTGAATACACAAATTTACTTACCAAATAGATTCGGCCATAAGTTCCAAGACCAATGGTTTTGTCCAGAGAGAATATTCCAGTTGGATCCTGGAAACATGCAAAGCAAAATTGTAAAATTGTGAATTTTTCTTTCAATTTTTCAGTTTGGGGGCCACATGCATTGATACTCAGATATTACTACTGGATCTGCTAGAGGATCACTCCTGGAAATGTTCAGAGGACTTACACAGTGCTGAAATGGAACCAGAGTTGAATGCATGCAAGGAGGTGACTTAATCCCTGTACAATCTCTCTAGTCCAATTTTCTTGGAAATATAGGCAAAAATTTAGCATTCCAGAATGGAATTTTAAATTTTACTTGCACCTTTAGAATTTCCACATGAAGAACTTATCAAATAATTTAAACTTTACAAAATAATTTTATTACAATGTCTCTGCACTAAATATGATGAATACTATAAAAATAAAATAATATTTTCATTTATAAAACTATTATGTGGGCTGGAGCGATAGCACAGTGGTAGGGCATTCACCTTTCACGCAGCCGACCCGTGTTCGATTCCTCTGCCCCTCTCAGAGAGCCAGGCAAGCTACTGAGAGTTTTGCGCCCGCACGGCAGAGCCTGGCAAGCTAACCGTGGCGTATTCAATATGCCAAAAACAGTAACAATAAGTCTCACAATGAGAGACATTACTGCTGCTTGCTCGAACAAATCGATGTGCAATGGGATGACAGTGACAGTTTGACAGTGACAGTGTGAAAACTATTATCTAAATTAAGTTGCTATATATCATAAAATCTGTAATTATGTGTAATTTTGTCCAGCTGAGACATTCAGAACAGAATTAGAGATTTATCATAAAAGTGATACATTCATTTGCTTCCACTGAAATACTCCTGTATTTTAAACATTTTAATTAAAATTCAGTGTGTTACAATGCTATTAATAATGGTTCCTCATAGTACATAATTTCAACACCACAGCCATCACCAGTGTACTGCCTCCCTCTCTCAAAGACCCTAAGATTCCTCCCTTTCAAACTCATCCAACTGAATTGAGTGAAGCAATTCGTCCATTGTTTTTATTTTTATTATTTTTTTTTCTTTTTGGGTCACACCCAGCGATGCTCAGGGGTTACTCCTGGCTTTGCACTCAGGAATTACTCCTGGCAGTGCCTGGGGGACCATATGGGATGCTGGGGATCGAACCCAGGTCGGCTGCGTGCAAGGCAAACACCCTACCCGCTGTGCTATCGCTCCGGCCCCTCGTCCATTGTTTTGACTTTGAACAGTTGTTGCTACCTTACTGTCCCACATATGAGAGAGATAATTGTGTATCCATTCCTTTTCTTCTGATTAACTTCACTTGGCATTAAATACTTTAGCTCCATCCATGTTGCTGAAAATTGCATGATTTTGTTCTTTTTTAGAACTGCCCTGCTTCTTGGCATCTATCCTCAGAATACAAAACATTAATTTAAAAGGGCAGATGTACACTTATGTTCATCACCACACCAAGAAGTGGAAATAACCCATATCTCCCAACTATGGATAAATGTATCAAGACCTTGTGGTATACTGGAGCTGGAGAAATTAAGGCGCTTGCTTTACCCATAGCCAATCTGGTTTCTATCCCAGGCATCTCTAATGATTCCCTGAACTCAGCCAGGAATGATTCCTTAATGCAGCACCAGGAGTAACACTTGAGTATTACCAGGTGTGACTCAAAAACAAAATAAAACAAAACTTTTAAAAAATAGGTTGAAGTATATATACACAATGAAATACTATAAAATATTCCTTTAAGGTCCATCTTTTGAGTAATAAGCAACCCTGCCAAATATTAGTATAAAATAATGAGTATATATTGAATGAAAATGTAGATAGTTTATGTATGCAGTAGTAATTTCTTATAATAAATATTTGTTTTAATATATAATAACAAAGTAAATAATGGTATCAAGAACAGTATTTTTGACATACTAGGCACACAGTGAAAACAGAGGCCAGGAGGACTAGTCAAAGGTTGAAAGCTACTACAAGTCTGTGGGGGGTGGAGGGTAGTTAAGGTAGAGGGGCATCCATTATGATGACAATAGTTGAAAATGATCACTCTGAGCAAGAACTGAGTGTTGAAATTTAGGTAAAGGGATATGCATGATAACCTTTATGGTTTGCAAGCATCTGTATTACAAATAATAATGCCTAAAATGAGAGAGAGGCGGGGAGAGAGAGATAAGAGAGGTGCCTGCTATAGAAGCAGACTGGAGTGGGGGGGGATTTGGCGGGTGGGAGGGAAACTGGGAACATTAGTGCTGTGAAATTACACTGGTGGACTAGCGGAGGGATGGGTGGATGGGACATTGTATGACTGAAACCCAATCATGAACAGCTCTGTAATGCTGTATCTAATGGTGCTTTAATAAAAATAAATAAATGAAATTTTAAAAAAACACTAGTCAGAGCTTTTCAAAATTAATATGTGCATCAGCTAGAGAATACCTTTACAAGGCACAATTTCACTGATACTTTCTCTTTCATAATCACCACAGAAGACAAAATAAAACATGTTTATGGAAAGATTCCTAATATTTCCTTATTCACTCATTAATAGTGACCTTATTTTAAAGTAAACATTCCTTGATCTCTCTCCTATATGGGACTTAAAAAAACACAATGAGGCAGCAACATATATCCAAATAGAGCAAAATGGGAAAATAATTCAGTTGGGGGGATGGGAGGTGCTGGTTATGTTGGGGTACAGAAACTGGGACACTGGTGACAGGTGTGGATTTTGGAATTATGTCTGTGATAGGTCATTATTGTAGCCAAAAAATAAAACTAAAATAAGACATTCTTTTCTTGCTAACTACAAAAAATGAATTCCTGAATTTTCTCTCTGCCTAAACATTTAGCCAAGCATATTATTTTTGAAAAATTTTATAAGGTATGAGTAATTGCCTATTTATACAAAAAATCATAAACAAAATGCCTGTTTATACACAAAATATTGGTAAATTCATGAAAATTCATATAACTTACAGAAAGTACATTTTATAGACATAGTTTGCTCAACCTTCTCTGAAACATTTTTAACACTGTGACAAATGCAAGATAGAAAAATTATATAGGACTATGATTATAGACACCTTAAAACTGGTCTGGTATTTGTATAATCTAGAAAAGCTGTCACAGTAAAGTGATATACTTCTGGAATCATTTCAGTCAACAAGTATTCAAATGTACAGTCAGGAATCTTGAGTATTAACCCCAGCTCTGCCATTAATTAACTATATGAGTCTGGGTAAGTTATTTACTCTCTAGGTGTTTCAAATTTTCACAAGTAGTTCTGGGAACATAGTCCCAATTAAAATACAGTCATTATCTAAAATGACAACATTGAGGATGCAAGACAAGTAAAATTGAGTGTTTAATATTTTTATATTAAGCATATTCTTTTTTTCATAACTCATTAAGTAATTATGGGAAATCTAGCAAGGTAATTAAATTGATGAAAACCTGTTTGAATAATTATCTTAGCATATTAAATTGAAGGACATCATTGAAAGTGTCATGTTAGACATTGATTCTGAATTTAAAACCTCTGGTCATATGTTAATAAAAGCCTTAAGTACTTTGGTTAGTTTCTCTTCATTCTTTTTTGTAGTTAAGGCTGTATTTTAGTTGAAAATTACACCATATATTAAGAATTGACTGCGTGATCCAAACAATGCTAATTTCTATATATTTGGGCACAGTTTTTAATTTCTTTGATTCTTTTTTTAATCCTCAATAAACACTAATAAATTAGTAACATAAAGTCAGATTTGAATTCAGGTAATCTACTACTAAAAATAAAGAGGAAGAAAAATACTGGGACAATATAATGCCTGAAGAATTCATAGAGGCCTTATATTATTTATATTAATGTTTAAAAAAATTTCCTATTCACAAATTACCAAATCATCTTAAATTTTCTCATGCTCATATTAATATAAAAGGTTATTTTTCAAATTTTCTTAAATGCAGTTAAGAAATATTTCTCAAGTTCTTATATGTTTCATTGAATTATAGTCAAAGAAACTTTGTTCATAACTCCAAAGTTGGCATCATTGAAATGAACCTTCTTTTCATCACGGGAAAAATGAAATACTTGGTTCTCTCTCTGCCTTGTAACCCAAAGATAAGAAAATCAGAAGAGGAAATGTCTTTAAACTATGACTGCTATATCAATTTTGAGATTATTTGGAGGTTTGGTATGCTTTGTTGTCCCATCTGGGTAAGGGAAAAAAAGTCAGGAAACAGAACCCTATTTTACTTGTTGGTTTTTTTTTTTCCTCAAGAGAAATTACTAAAATTCTGCCTTAAAAATTTGAGACATAAAGTATTGGGCAAATACATTACACTTTTGCTTTATATGTATGTACATAGAATACGTATGTATTCTATGTACATATATAAATATAATTTTGCTTTGTATATTATTATATACATCAATATAAACACACATATACATAAATATAAATTATCATCTGCAATTAAGTGTCAAATTTAACTTTCCCCTCAGAAACTCCAAACTTTGAGAAGCTGCTTTTGCCTTCTGAATTCAAGAGGGAAAAGTGATGATATATATATTTTTTTAAGTTCGGGGGCTGGGGTAACAGGAAGAAAAGGAACCACTAGAAGGCACTGTTTACTGGTCACAGACTTGAAAGGAGAAAGTGGTAGACAAAAACACAAATATAGAAGAGATTAAGAGGAAGCACAGATAAATAATCAATATGGTTCCCAAGAAATTTCATATGTAGAACAATAAAGAACAAAAAAAACACATTCTAATTTTCGAGAGGCAAAAGAAAAAAACAACTAAATAAAGATACTTAGAAGAAATACCCAAGATTCTCATGTTTAATTTTTAATGTTATATTATTTGGCAGGAAGAGAACCTGAAAATGGCAATTATACACGTTAAGTGCACAGTATGTTTCAGAGTCAATGGAAGGAATGGGTTGCACAATTCAAATGGAAAATTTAAATGGAGAATGTCTTCCTCTGGACCAGTGTCTCTCAAACTGCGCTGTGTTGATCCTCCTTACATGAGAATTATCTGAAAAACCCTGTTCAGAATGCAGACCCTTATCCTTAGCGCAAAATTATGAAATCTAAATTTCTATAGATAAGTACCCAAGACCCCCCACTCCCACCCCCCCAATTCTTACGTACAAACATAAAACTCAATGTTCTTGAAGCTGCGGTTGAAAGAAAAAATAGGTCATAATATGCTAAATCTATCATTCCATGTGCCCTAAAGAGAAAAAATTCAAAATTGGGACTAATGATCTTGGTAAAGCTAGAAAATTTACATGGCTGAGTATGGAAATCTGGTTTATACTGGATAGTGTGAGCCTGGTGGAGCTGGTAGTTATATTTAAATATAAATCTAATGTAATTCAAATATAGTTTTTGGATCATGTGCTATTTCAGATCACCTCTGCCACTACTGTCCTCCAAGACTGTCTAATCCTGACCCCAATATAGATTAGGACTACACTTGGCAGTGTCAAATACCAAGACCACAGCCGTGAGGAATTCCATTACCATACTGGGCACAGAAGGCAATGAAGACTGTCACAGCGAAAGACATGCCAGATTTGGAGATGAAGAAATAGTTTCCAGTCCCATGGATTGAGTGACATCCAGAATACTATTAAAATGCACAGGTATCATTGTATTATTGCTAGCAGAAAATAAGATTAAAAATGCATACACATTGTACATATTTTATACTTACACACATATAAAGAAATAATGTTGTAGGATTCTCTTTATAAAATGAAGCGCAAATTACAAATCTCTACTTCCTCTTTGGTTTTGTAAGCTACACAAGATATTAATTCATAATAAGTCAGGAAAAATTATAGGAACCCATTAATTAACAAAATATAGTTGAATGGTCTTCCTATAGTTATTCATAGTCTCATTTATTTTATATCTCTAAGTAAAGAAAATAGGCAGAAATAATTATATAATTTCCCCTGTTGTAATTCTACAGCTTTTGTTTTTATTTACTACTTTAAATTAAAAAACTGCATCATGTAACATAAAAAATTCAAAATAATTTCCCACCTCTTTAAACTTAAATATGCACAGCAAGCTTCACCTTTATCAACAGACCTCGCCCTGTGGTTATTTAGGTTATTTAGGCACTATAAAAATTAAGCATAAATGTAAAATTGATACATATTTAATTATTCTATACTCTACAGGACACTTTGTACTAATTGTGAATTCAAAATCCAAGATCTAAATCTTTCAGCATTATTTGGTTGCTGCCAAACTTAAATATTTGATGTTGACAAATTATGATTTATATTTTCTGATAAACACACATGCCTATGTATGTATACAAAATATTGAGAATAATTATTGCAAGAACCATAAGCAGATTTCCTCATTTCCTTTGTCCCTGATTAACATCAAATTTAAACTTCTAAAGAGTTAACTTAGATGTATCTCTTGACCTCTTCAATTGGTTTTAGTTCTTTAAAACTCCAGAAATACCAAATGCAAATAAAATAGAAATCACTGATTTCTACTTCAGTGACCAAAAGAACATTGAACTTTCCACATCTCTGAAAAATTGGCCAAAAAGGAAATAAGCGAGGGGCTCAAATCTTCTGCTAAACTTCTTATGGTTCAGATCTAGATGTTTGAGGAAAGGAAAAAACTGTGCACAATTGTCTCATGGCCAATACCTTCACCAGAAGATAAAATGGCTCCTGTGTTATAGGAATTTAGAAACTGTTCAAAATTAAGGAATTTGAAATTTTCATGCGTGAAATTGAAGGCAAGCATCCATTTCCTCTAGTTTTGTCTCCTCAGTGTTCCTACATTAACTCACTCATCCACACTATCACACTCCCAATTCTTAGAAAATGAATATTCCATTGAACTAGAATGTAAAAATGGCAACTTTCCCGTTTATCTAATAGACACTCAACAAGTTTTTATGTTCCCAGAGCCATGACCATGACTTTGTCTGAGCCATTTCCCTAAGTTTTTTTGTGTTGATAAAAACTTTACTTCCTCTCACTCCTTAGATTTTGAATTCCCTGCCCTACTCTATCATTTCTATTGAGATAGTTCCCATTCCCCATTCCTTTCTTTAGAAAATAGTTTATTTCCACTTGCCCAAGTGTAGTTTCATATATTTGTCCTAGTTTACTTTCTCCCTATTTCTCCAGTATACACAGAATATTGGAGGAGGGCAACATTTGATTATATATATTTTAGGGAAAAGTCTAGTAGAAACATAAAAGCTGTCTCCATAAAGGAAAACACCAGTTGGTGCTTCCATATTTCATAAATCTCCAGCATATACTGGGTGGGTGCTTGATGGGTGAACAAAGATTTAACTTTGAAAAGTTCTGTGACTTTACATTCCGGTTGCCGCAATAATAACTATTATGAAAACTAAATAAAATTTAAATTACTATTCTGATGTTCATAATTCAATGTTTATATAAGGGTTGTTCCCTTTAAAAAACTACTGAGAACAATTTGATAAAAGCTTACACATATATGTCAACTAATCCACACCATCCCAGTGTAAATTTATGTAGGCAAGATTTGTAGATGTCCCCTTTTTTGTGTGGCAAAGGAGTTTGCCACCATTGAGACAATAGTTAAATGCCATCTACATTATATATTTATACATACATATTTAATTAAGAGATTGCATCTTGGAATAGACCTATAACTTCAAAGGTTAATATTTAGCTTTTACAAAAGTAAGCAGGCCCCTGTTCTGAAATGCAGTGCTGTAGTTCTCATTTTCCAACATGGTGCATGCTCACTTCTTTTCAGAGGCCAGGGGCCCTTGGCATTCAGGATGGGGTGCTAGTGAAATGCCAATCTAAAAGGGGAAATGGAAAAACGGATTGGAATGGGATCTAGTATCAGCCAGAAACAATTTGCCAAAGAAATAGATGGAGTTACTAAAATAATAAGTCTCTAATAGTGTTGATGATAATAACTCACCAATGTTACCACTAGGGAAGAAAGTCCGCATGGGGCTGGCGGGGGGGGGGGGCAGGGGGGGCGGTGATACAACAAAGGAAAACCAGGAGAAAAAGCTAAATCTGGTTAGCTAACGAGTACAATACTTTTCCCTTGTCCTTTCCATTTTTTCCCAATCTTTCCTTTGGGATGTGCAGGATACATTTCGTCCCCAAGCAGCGTCGAGTCCTCTAAGCTCCTGCAATACTAAATCGGGAACAGTGCCCTGGCAGAATAAGGTTTTAGAAAGTGCTATTAGAAAGTGAGAGAAATTAGACTCCAGCGCCTTGATTTTCTCGACGGCTGTTACCTAGAAGGTCGCTTTGCGGTGGGCACCTATGGGAGTAAAAGAAGCAAAGTAAAAAAGTGACTAGACGGCAGGGTAACACGGAGCTCTGGGCAGACACGCGTCGCGCTCCTCAGTCTGTCCTTGGGTTCCGCTAGAACAGGTACCAAAGTGTCACTTAGGCAAAACGGGCGACGTTTAGAAAACCTCCCGCTGTTTCGGGGCTACACCATCCCTCGCCACACCACCTCTTCCCCCGCACCCCTTGGCCATCCCCAACTCTGAATTGGCCTTGGAGACTTTGGGGGGGGGGCGTGTGCGCGTGCGGTGCGCCGCTGCTTTCCCACCAGTGCGCTCGCCTGATCTCCTCCCGCACCCGCGGTCCCGTCGAGGGCCCAGCCTAGCCACCAGCGACCTCTGTTCCCCGCCCCATCCCCGGCCCCAGCTCTACCCGCGCTCACGGAACAGCCAAACCGCAGTTCGACGGGAGGTGGCGTGGCGTGGCAGTGTGTGTGTGTGGGGGGGTGTGGGCGAGGGGCGTCCTCGACTCACCGGCAAATGGCCCAGGTCCGTGATTTCCTTGTCCCTCCAACCCCCGGGTCCCGCCATGGCTTCGCGCAGCACAGCAGGAGGCGAAGGACTTCGGGCCGCTCGGGGAGTCGGAAGCCGACTAAGAGTTGAGGAGGGGGGGGGAGAACGCTGGAGGAAGGGGGTGGGGAGGGGGATGCGGGAAAGGAAAGGGGACGGGGTTTGTGGCGAGCGCGGGGGAGAGGGACGGGGAAAGCGGACAGGCGTGGAGTAAGCTCGGGGTGGAAGGAGTTGCAGTTGGAGAGGCGGGAAAGCAAAGTTTCGCTCAGAAGAGTCGAACAGCCAAGTGCGTCCGTCCGGCAGACGGAGCAGCCACAGGGGTGCTCCGCAGGCGAGGGCGCAGTGTCTGGCCGCCGCCGGGTGCGCCTCTTTCAGGGTGGGGAGGGGGGCGGTGCGAGGGGCCCCCAGCCCCCCCGGCCGGGAGTAGCTCGAAGGGGATTGGTGCAGCGTCACGTCGCCAGGTGGGCTGCCGCGCGGCGGGGAGGCGGCTTAGGGGGGCCCACGGGCTAAGGGAGGTGCTGATGGGCTCTAACGGTTTACACGTCGGCCCCTGCGGCCTCCCACCGCCCCGCCGCATTCCCGCCCCCTCCCACGTCCACTGCCGCGCCCGCCCGCCCGCCCCCGCTGGCGAGGGTTCCGCAGGAAACTTTTTCTCGGCAGCTGCTGGCCCCAGAAAACCGGCCCGCGCCTCGCCGCTCCCAGACTGGGCCCCACAGCTCGGCCGACAGGGCCAACTGCTCCTGTCCTCCTCCTCCCGGGAGACAGTTTTCTCACTTGGCTCCTTACCCAAGCCCCAGCCCCCAGCCCCCAGCCCCCAGCCCCCAGCCCCCAGCCCCCTGGTCTTTGGACGCTTCTCCGCGGCTACATTTATTTCAAGAAGCCCCTCATGTTCGTAAACAAGAGTTTGGAACCCGGTGAGACCTTGGACCCCAGCGAACCCCCGGCACGGGTGGTGTGAGCACCAAGTGCGCTCCTGGAGCTCCCGCAGCTTGGCCTTCGAAGGCACTGACTGAGGGCAGTGCAGCGAGGACAGGGCCGCTATGATGTCCCCGTCTGGAACAAGCTGCAGGTCCTCTGGCTCGGGGCTAGTCGGTACCGGGCCCGGACTCCTCATTCGGAACCGCACCTGTTCACAGGTGCCAAGAATGAAGAGGTGCACTGCATCTCTGTGGTTTCCACTCCCTCCCTACTCTCCAGGGTACTAAACGCCGTGCGCTCTCTACGCATGGGGAAAGTTCCCGCACGGTTCCCCGTCTCTAGCGCTTGGTCAGGCTTTCATTCATTTGCGCTTTCGTTGCAAAATGTTTCCTGGCGTCGGTTCCGTTCGCCTTCATTTCCCTAACACAGCCCCAGCGATCCGCCACATGGTTTAAAAGATGTATGTGATTGATCCTGGAGAAGGAAAGCATTTCTTGGAAAGTCCACGGGATAGGGAGTCGTGCAGAAGGGATAGTTAGCCGTGCTTAAAACTGACCGCATTCTAAGCTCTTGCATTGCAAAGAGCTCTTTAGTAAATGTCCTGGAGCTGCTTACTTTGCCTAGAGCTCCCAGGCTGTGTTCTGAACACTCGCACTCCGGGGGTCGGGACGCGACGTGGAGGACGTTGTTTCCTGTTTCTTTCTTTTAAAATTCAGTATCTTCTCCTTCCTCGAGAAAGATGTTGACGAATAAATTCTTTCCTACAGACATGCAACTAATCATTTCTGATCCACGCTTCCAACGTCTGTATCCTTTTCTTTCTTTATTGATTTTTTTTTCCGTATGTGCTTGAACACCGGAGTTTGACCTCTTTATATTCTTTAACCCCCGAGCCTCAGTGAGCTCTTGAAATGGCCACAGCTTGAGAACTCCGTCTCTCTAAAGAGAAAACAATTCTCGGTTAACGGGTGCGGAGAAAAATCAACCATTTCTTCCCCCCAAATAACAAACTCCGGTGTTGTAGAAAAATTTTTCTTGTCACTTCAAATATGATGAAAACCATAGGGAAATTGCATATTAAATTTTGACCACCCTGCCGCACAAAACCGTGTCCTTTCAGAACACAATTTAGATAATTTAGGAATTCCTGGATTGTCAGTAAAACCCGTCTGGATGTTGATAAATAGGAGTCGGAAAATAACATTTCAGAGCTAGAGACAAGCAGGTGAGCGAGTTATGGAAAGCTATACTTTTCTATATGTTTCTAGTTTTTAGAAACACGAAATCTAGAAATAAAACAGTGAAAGACTTTATTTGCTAAAAGGAAAAGAGTTTATAAATGCAGACTTTGTCTTTGGACCACGCAGTTTGCTGAAGTTAGGATGTAAGGAAATGCCCCGTGGCCCCCCATGACAGAGATTGTTTTAGCCTGACTAAAGGGACATGCCCAGACCAGGCGAAAGAATCCAGGCTAAATCATTGGGCTCTCTAGTTGCAAGGCTCCGTGGGAGGCTAGAGGCTTTGGGACTCCAAGGGGATTAGCCACATCTCTGGATGGGACCCTATTGGAGGGGGAAGGGAAGCTAGGTGTTTGACCGGAACTCCACATGGAATATGTATTCTAAAATTTTGTATTTTCATGAAGAGAGAGGCATTGTAAAACACAGAAACTTTGCCTTGTAAATTGGCCTTGCGGAGATTTTTGTAGCTAGCTTATTAGAGGTGGTCAGTCTGACTAGTGGATCGGAAAGCAAATAGATGATTACCTAGCCTGAGTCTGAGTCTTGAATAAAATCACTACATAGGGCACTTTTTTCTAATTTCAGACGCCCCCCCCAACACAGATATCCTCACCTCTACCCCCATCATGTTCCTTTCTCTCTCTTTTTTCTTTTCAAAGTGCATGCAAAAAAAAAAAACCGAGTCTGTCCAGGAACTTGTCAGATTGTGTTTTACGCAGAAAAATTTCTTTGCCAGTGTTTTATTTCCCATATTTTCTTCTTCATCCCCTAATACCTAGCTTCTTAAACTGTGGAAAATTCCACCATATGGGAACATGTAAGTTTAAGTTTTGGGTTTTAAAAATAAATGTATATGACGATTTAAAATGAGTTAATGTTTGGTGTGTGTACTTGCTTCACATATCTATGTACCTAATGTCAGGTTAAAAAAAAACTTCTGGTGGGGAAGAGGGAGAGAAGGAGGGATAAAATAAAAAGAGGGAATTTAATTCATTAAGCTGCCTTGATTCATTCTCTCATTTAAGGCCTGAGTGCTTTGTAACTTCTCATTGCTAGTATTTTTTTTTAACAGATAAAACTTGTTGAATGCTTGCTATATCTCCTTTAGTATGGGTTTTATATATGTTGTCTCATTTAATTTTGTATAACTTCTTCCCGGTCTTCAAACATTTATGACAGTATCTTAGGCAAGGAAACCAAGGCTCAGAGAGATGAAGTAACTTCCCCAAAGCCTCACAGCTAGTAATTGGAGGAGCCTGGCTTCCAACTCAGGCAGTCTGACTCCAGACCCCACTTGTCAATGACTGTTGAAGGGCTGGTGCATATTTTGAGACTGTGTGAAGAGGAGCCAAATTCAAAAAAGCCTCGGGGTAAGAGAGATCAGATGACATTAGCTAGGCCCCTGAGCTATCCAGTTCCCCCTTCTCCCTTTCAGCCTTCAAGCCCTCCTAACAGAAATAACAAGAGCTTTATAAAAAGAAATGGGACCCAGTCAGAGCCCTAGGAGTAGCCAGTGAACTGCCTGATCAGAGATTACCAAGTGGATCACCTCAAAGAGAAAAAAAAATCATGCATTTCCAACTCAAGAACCATCCATAGGAAAACACAACCTAGCAATTTTCAGTGCTTAAAAATATTAAAATACATTTCTATTCCTTCCAGAGAGTTTTTGGCTGAGAACAAACCTTATTCAGTGAAGACTTGAAGGAGGCTGTGTTTGTGGGCAATCGTGCTTAGCAGACCTGAGATGCTAAATGGCTAGGTTACAGTCAGTTAACTCGGTTGGTAGGAGTATTTCAGACATGGAGCCAAGGGTATGGGTTGGATCCCTCAGAAGGCCTGTGTGTGCACTGTTCTACTATTTGGTGCACCTTCACCCTGGTTAGTCTGTGATGCCTTTCAGAAAAGTAGTTCTAAAACTGATGAGTATATACTTATTTACAAATATATGCATATTTATTTTTATGTAAATTGCCAATAACCATACTCTGGAGTAATTGCACACTGAGTGCATGTGGGTAATAAATTGATATATAGTCAAAGGATTCTAAGTCATGCATTTGCAGCTGGCAAAATATCTCAACAGATCCTTTAAAAAAGACATTTTATAAATTTAAAAATAAAAATAAATAAGCATTGTGAATTGCATAAATACACAAAATATTCTGTCATTTCCTTTCACACGCTTGTGATTGTAAGTGCTCAAGTTTCAATATCTTTCAGTATACCTGTAATGCGTTGGGACTGTCTATCTGAAAGAATCTTGGAAGTCCTCCTTGATGGATGAAACACCTTTGGGAACCAATGGGCTAAGGATTTTCTCAAGGTTCCTTTTTTCACTATGGAGAGACCTTTGCAACTATAGAATTTCTGCCACACACACTTGCTGCTATTTCTTCTGATTTTTTCTGCATGCCCCTCTGCTGGGGACAAAGGAACAAGCCACCTGATGTTTCTCAGGGTAAAGGTCATAAAATATGCCTTCTGACCATAGTCTGCAAAGCTCTGTCACTTGTCATGGAATGCTCTTAAGCTCAGCATGATTTGAGCTATGCTTGTTTCTAAAATGGGGCCCTAGAAATCTGATCTTAACTGAATGTGGATATCATTGCTATTGAAAACTGGAATGTTACTCTAAAAAGACAATTGTTTTATAAGAGAGCTAAAACAGAAATTAAAACCTAAGTAAGGTAAATTCTGAACCCGATCATTAAAGTTATGTTTTTTGTTTTTTGTTTTTTTTGGTCAAACACCATCCTTGTTCTGGAATTCACAGTCCTGAAACTTCAGACTAGTGATCCTCCATCATCCAAATGTACACAAGAACAGTTTTACCATGACAAATGAAGGGAATATTTCAAGACACTTCACTTACATTTCTGAAGGCTGAGAAATTGTCATAGTAAATCTGTATGTTTTAAAAATATATACCTTTTATTGAAGTGAATTTTCCAGATTATAAAAATGTAGGATCCAACAAAATTTGGACACAGCCACAGGGTTATAATATAGAGAGTAGAAATGTGTGCATAATCTTCAGAATGTCACATATTTGAGCAAATATGAGTTGTAACCAGCAATCCACAAGTAGAGAGCATGTACTCTGAAGAAGAGGAAAGTCTAAAGAACAGTACAACGGTGTAACAGCACAAAACTCTAAGAAATGATTTATCTATATAGAAAGGAATACATCACATAAGCAGAATATGATATCCTTTTGATTTAATATAAAAGAAAAAGAGCAGAAAGAAATGAACTCATCGTGGGATAATGCTACAGAATGATGATAGGAATAAAATAGGCAGCAATTTTCTAAATCTTGATCACAACACTGCCACTGGGGGGAGAACGTACAATGAAATACAGAGCATATTTTAATGTTTGATAATTATTAAGATTTTAAAAATCAACATATGTCCATCACAAAAGCAAAAAAATCACAGATGATTTCAGAAGAAAATAATCTCTTCTTCATCCAGTCACATATCACACAATCATTCTCTCCAACAAGATGTCAACAATTTGACGAATTCCCTTCTACATCAGCCTCACAACTATTAGCTTCATGGAAACACAAACATACATTGGGTTCTCTTTTGGTTTTTCTTTAGTTTTCTCTTATTTTTTTAACAAAATATTGCCATACCTCAAGTATTACACTGCAATTTAACAGCATCTACCAATAATGTATTTCAGGTAAAACATAGAGATGTCATTCTAAAATAATGACCAATTTTCCCTGAAATTAAAGAAATCCAACAAGTTAAATTCCTCTGCTGAAATTTTCATTCTATAGCAAATAAAAGTAACAATAAAACCACTGTTGCTCTGGAGTTAATTCTGAACAATATATTAGTTGGTGATCTGCAAACTATAGAATATATATCTGTATATACATATATATATAGTCCCCAAAGTGTGGAGGTTTTATTGTTATCTCAGTTTATTTATTTATGAGAAACCTGACCAGGCCCAGAATTGTGGGGGCTCACCAAGGTAATCCCAGAGGTATTTAAAGGACATGTGGTGCAAGGGATCAAAATTACGGTTCTGTGCAAAAATGCTAATTTTCAAAAATTCTTGAAAATTAAGCCATCTCCTCAACACAAGTTTTACTTTTCTAAATTGAGACAACATTGGCTTACAAGTATTTTACTGCTTTTAAGTTTTAGGGTTACAGTGTTAACATACCACGCCCACCATCAAAGTTCCATTCAATATTTTATCACCACTGTTGGTAGAAGCCTTTGTATGTGCAACCCACACTCCTTTGACTTAATTCTATTGTCATTATAAGTATTTGTTTTCACTGGGCATTGTTTGTTCCTTGATTTGTTACTTTATCTATCACGTATGAAAAAGAAAATAAGATTCGTGTTCACAGTTATATTTTGTGTAGAACAACACCACATGTGTTTGCACAGACATAAACACATTTACACACAGAATTAAGAATATTTCTCGAGAACATTTGATCAAAGTTTGGATAGGAGATAACACTTATTCAAAATACCCAGCTGTTGTGCTTAGGGACAAATCTCTAAGCTTGGAAAAATTTCAGACTTAAAATTAAAACCAACAAATAAAACCATGCAGATGTTACTGCAGTTATCTTCTAAACTTAGTGGAAGTTCCACAAGTTTTGAAACAGGCAGATTTCCAATTTTCAAAGAAGAACAAAAAGATTGCTTTCAGGAAATACATATAAGTAAACTTGATGTTAGTTTTAACTTGATGTTAGTATTAGTATAGAATATTGTACAGATGACTCCTTAGAGATTCTTCTCAGGAACAAACAGTGATACACTAATTTTAAGCACTACAAATCATCTCATCTTTTATTTATTTTTATTAAAGAACTGTGATTTACAAAATTTGTATAGTTGGATTTAGGCATACAATTTAAACACCAATCCTACCACCAGTGTCAACTTCCTTCCACCATGTTCCCATATTCTCTTCCTACTCTTGCCCCCACACCTTAGAGTGACCTGTCAAGTTGGCAGGCATATTACTTATATTTTATTTTGTATGGTATAAAATAAATTCCTCAAGTTAATTTCCAATTAATAAGGTAACCTGTTATTTATGAAAATTTTCTTTGATTTTTTTTTCACATTGAATCAGGACTGTTTCTTTGTGCCCAACAGAGAATGTAATAACAGAACTTATAGAAGACATAGAAACTTATAACTTTGTATTTCAGAGTTCCTGAGATAAATGGTGAAACCATTTTGCCAACCCTTTAGAACACCAATAGCACCATCTGGGGAAACATGGAGAACTAAGGACCCTTGGCCAATAGCAAAACTGTTTGGCCAAACATGCAATGAAATTTGGTGCCTTCAAATTACAAGAATCTCATGAAATATCTAACAGTAACATCATTAGATTCTGAGCTAAGGTACTCCCAAGTTTATTACCCATAGAAAACATGTGACATGATAAAATTTCTATGTTTTTTATGATAAAATTATTCATATAATTGTTGATGGACCCAGTATGGGAAGGATTATAAACATAAAGGTTGACAGCATTTTTTCTAGGTCTTGCACTCCAAAGTTGGAATAAGAAAGGAGTATAACTAGATAAGTGATTGAACTAAGACATAAGGTAGTCTGATAGTTAGTTCAAAGAAAAGGGTCTCAAGGCCAGAACAGCGTAGAGACAAGCAATAAATTGGGCATTGGTTTGGGAGGCAGTGAAGCAGACAAGCTAAGAAGATAAAACTAAAAGATGAGACTAAAGCTGACAGGAAGCTAGAATGATGAATGATTAGAGGGTTAAGAAAGGGAGGTAGGGGGCAAACAGAAACGGAGCAAAAAATAAGCTTAAATGAAGACCAGTTTTTGCTGGATGTTGGCTGCTGTCTTCTTCCTGTTGTTTTTGCTTATGTCTTTTTATTCTTTCTACTCAGGCACTGGCCAGTGCTTTAAAGTAGCAGGAACATTCCTTAGACAATCACAGTATTGAAGATCCTGGAATCATTGACCTACATCAGTTAGAAGACATTTTACATTTATGAGTTTAAAAAGTTTAGAAACAAATAAACCTTTAATTTAATAAACACAAGAAGTGGAGAAAATTAACTTTAAAAGGTGCCATACAGGTTAGAAAGGTAAATCAAAGGGATGAGGCATGCTTTGAGTGCAGATTGACATGGCTCGATCTCTAGCTCTATATAATCTGCCAAGAACTGCAGTGAGTGATTACCAAGCGCAGAGCTGGGAGAGCACAATACTCTCACCCCCTAGTGAGGCCTTAACATCACCAAAAGGTACTGGATGGAGCTGGATATGTAATTCAGTTGTAGAGTATTCCCCTTTAGTGGGTGAGGTACGAGGTTTGATCCTAAAACCACCCCCCAAAAAATAAAGGAAAGAAAAACATCAGTACTGGGGTTCAAGTATTTAATTAATAGCAAATAATTACCAGTAAAATATGAAATTAAGAAATCTAGGTTAATTTTATTAATTGTCCCTTACAGTATATGTCTTTTTAAAAAAAATTATTGAATTACCATGAGAGTTACAAGCTTTCATGTTTGGGTTACAATCACACAATGATCAAACACCCTCCCTCCACCAGTGCACATTCCCCACCACTGATATCTCCAGTATATCCCCCTTTGCCACCTCCCACTGCCTCTATGGCAGACAATACTCCCCAAAAGTAGATAATGTATCAAATACAGTATATGTCTTAATATGTTAATAGTATGATTATTTCATACAATAATATTTAACCTAAGAAAGGTACGAGTGAATAAATTAGAAATCACTTCATATTTGGAAAGGTTGAGGAGGCATATGGAAACAGAGTGCCACTACAAATGTTGGGGAAATTTTAAGGGAGTTTTAAGGAAGAAAGATCAATGAATAGACTGCAACTATGCCAAATTAAGAGTAGGAGGAAAATTACAATAATTATCTATGTAGAGAATTAACTCCTTTATACAGAAGAGAGCACTCATTAACTGGAAACATTTCAAGGGGAGACTAAATTATCATCTGCCCAAGATTTATGCAAATAACTCATAGATTAGAAGACAGATTGGAATAAAGCAACTCTTAAGTCATTTCCAATTCTGGATTGCTGCAACTAGTATTTTTTCCTTCTATGTATTGTTTGTCTTTTTACCAGAAGGCATTACTATTATGTTTCCTTCTTAGGAACATGTACTATCCTCAAGTCACACCCATGAAACTCATTTTATATAAAGTTACAGAACAAATGCTACACTTGCTTAGAATGCAAAGGCATATCTAGCTATTTTTATATGTAGAGCAAGTGCCAAGCAATGCAAACATTGCCACCACTCCTTGCCTCTCCCTTTAACCTTCTTTCACATTGCAAAGTATATTATCATCATGATCTGTAAATATATACTCCAAACATTTTTGCCCTCTTTATTTAGGGTTAGATAGTATGTTTTTTTAAGAGGTACTATGCCATACTTGGGAATGTGTGTATGAGATACTGTGATGCTCACCCTCCAAAAAGTTAAAAAATTACAACAATTGTTGCTATTATTTTTCTTTTAAAAATTATTATAGTGCTTTCAAAGAATCTGTAAAAGACAATGATTCTTATACTCACATGGTTATTAGTTTCCTCAAAGAATACTAAAAGCACAGCTGCAGTATCTTAAAAGACTTTTTATTTTTAATGGGCTTTTAAAATTACAATTAATACCTACACAAGTCAAATAGTAGAGAAATATGTAAAGATAAAGTTGACAATTATCTCTCCCTTATCTTATGACTTTAAGATGAGTGTTAACAGCCATAGTTTTATCTTTCCATACCTTTATATTTTCTTGAATAAATATTTGTAAATTTATGTCTTCTATTATTTAAATGAAGAAATACAGCCACGCTATAGACATTAGCAGCTTTTTAATTTAACTTAGTACTTACAGATATTAAAATATAGGTAAAATTAATCATTTTACTTAAAATGATACTTCATTTTAAGAAATTTAGGGAAAAACTTACATGTTCATTCACATAAAATACAAAAAATGAGGACTGCAGAGACAGTACAAACATTAAAGTGCTTCCCTTGCATGAAGCCATCCCTAGATTGATCCCTGACATTTCATATGGTCCCCCAAACACTGTTAGGTGCAATCCCTAAGCAAAGAGCCAGGCCTAAGACCTGAACACAGATGGTCATGGCTCAAAAAAGAACTAAAGGAAAAGAAAGCAGCTTTAAGTTTGTCTTCAGAGTCTTACTTTCCATAAGGTAACCATATTTACTATTTGTGACACAATTATCTACCAACTTACAAAAATAAATCCTTAACAAACATTATATTAAATAAGAGTGGTATCTTCTAAATATTTTTCTTAAAGTCTCATCTTTTCATTTACCATTTTAATGGGTATTTTCCTTTTCAATCTGAAGTATTCCATAGAATAGATCTGTGAAACTTTATTCAACCCTTTAGTTCACATTCAAGTAGTTTTGAGATTTCCTCTTACAATAATTCTTCAATAATTTTTTATAGATATGTGCTGATGTTTGTATTAGCTAATGCAGATTTTGAAAACTGAAAATTTTATATCAAAGGGAGCACACAATAAGCAAATGCTATAGTTATTGCCCTGTTACTGTCTAAATTAATTCTTAGCAAATGTTTCCCAACCAGAAATTTACAGGATTTCTCATAGTTTCATTCATACCTTTGTTTCAATAGATGACCTCAATATTCTTTCTTCCTTTTTAAAAAATTTTAAACAAGCATGTGATTTTATGATTCTTGGTTCATGAGAAAGATAAGCTGAGCAATGTTCTTTCATATGAGTAATTCCACTGATTTTTTTGAGAAATAAATGAGCTGTTAGTATTGTGTGTCTTTTAACTAATATATAATGGCACATATACAAAATTATGTATTGAGCACATTTCCTTTCACTATAGTAACATCCTATTTGCTTCTCCTATTCATACCGCTCTACTATTATCATCAATGCCTGAAACCACTAATATTTTCACTATATACAAAATTTTACTTTTTCTAATACATCAGTAATTGGAATAAGATAGTATCTAGTCTTTTAATTTTGCCCTTTTTTTCCACTTAGTACATGTAGATGGATATTTCCATGTGTCTGTCATAGCTTGATAACTAATTTTTTATTTTTATTTCTAATTCTGTGAGGAGAAGGGCCACAACCAGTTGTGTTCAGGGTTTACTCCTGGCTCTGCCTTCAGGGATCACTCCTGGAGATGCTCGGGGGACCATATGGGTTGCCGGGACCAAATCTGGGTCTGTTCTGTGAAGGTGACTGGCCTGCTGTACTCTCTTTATCACTTCATTTATTTTGATTTCTGGGTGATATTTAATTACTTGTATCATAATTTATTTAAGACATTTGTTACATGAATGAAGTGTTAGTTGCTTCCAAGCTTTAGTGGTTCGTATTTTATTTTTGTTGTTTGATTGCTTAAGGGCCATACCTGGAGATATTCAGGGCTTATTTCTGGCTTTATCCTCAGGGATCGTGCCTGGTTTTTGGGGGGGAACTTATGAGGTACTGGGACTAATCTAGTTTGGCTGTAAGCAAGTCAAGCACCATATCTTGCTTTGCACTGTACTATCTCTCTGTCTCCCAAGTTCTAGTTACTATGAATAAAGTTGATTTGTACATCTGTGTGAGGTTTTTGTGTGGGTATGAGATTTTACTTTATTAAGGGGTAGGGTCTTTTTTTGTGTGATGGTTTTTGGGCCACACCTGGCTGTGCTCATTACTTGTTTGAGTCTCTAAACTCAGGAATCATTCCTGCCAGAGCTTTCGAGACCATCCATGGTGCCAGTGATTGTACCCAAGTAGGCCCTGCCTCCTGTAATATTACAATTCCAATTGCTAGATCATTGGATAGGAGTGTTTCATTTCTGTTATAAACTATCAAAATTTATTCCAAAGTGTTGGTAACATTTAGCACTATCACTTATTGCTCTGTATCCTCACCAGCATTTGGTTTGTCTGTGGCTGGATTTGGAATTTTATAATGGGTGCACAGTAACATATTTTTACTTGGCTAGTGATACAGAGGATCTTTCCAACAACATAACTTCTTTAATAGTATGTTTGTTAATATTTTATAGGTTTTAATCAGGTTATTTCCGTATTGTTTTAAGTGCTCTTAAAAATAGTTTAGATAAAAATCCTTTATTAGATTCATTTTCACAAGTACTTTCTCAAGTTATTTTATTTTTTTTATTTCCTTGATGCAGAAGCCAACATTTCTATGAAATTAAGCTTATCAATTATTTCCTTCATTCATTGTGTTTTGGTTGTGTATCTACAAATTCTGCACTATAGCCAGTGTTCTATCCTTATCTTAATTACTCATTTTGTATTTTGATTTAATTTTTGTGATCAGTTTAAAATTTGGATTCAGATTATTTTTCTTTAGTTTTTATGTATGGATGGTCAGTTATTCCAGCACCACTTATAGAAGGGACTGTTTGTGCTGTTATATTGTATTTGTCCCCTCGTCAAAAATAAGTTCTTATATCTTCATTTATTAATTTTTCTTCTATAACTTATTCTTAATCAGATATACTTGTCTGTTATTTCACTTTTCTTTCTTTTTGGGTCATACCTGCAATGCTTAGGGGTTATTCCTGACTCTACACTCAGGAATTACTCCTGGCAATGCTCAGGGGACCATATGGGATGTTGAGAATGGATGGCAGTTGGCAGCATTCACGAAAAATAACCTACCCGCTGTACTATTGCTCCAGCACCTGTTATTTTACTTGCATCACAATTTTGATGACTGTAACTTCATTGCAAATCTTGAGGTTGTGTATTGACAATGCCCCAACACTGTTCTTCTCCTTCAATACATTAGTTATCAATGTGTCTTTTGCCTCTCTGCACAAAATTTTGAGTTAGGTTTTCAATATCTACAAAATAACAATGCAATTTTTGGATTTGGATTGAACTGAATCTATAGCTCATTCTGTAAAAGGCTGACATCTTGAAAATATTTATTCTTTTTTGTTTGATTCTTTGTCTTGTTAGCCATATTCAGTGGTGATCAAGGTTTACTTCTGACTATACTCAGGGATCACTCCTGGAAAGCTTGGAGATCATATGTGGCGCCAGAGATTGAATCCAGGTAGACCACATGCAAGGCAAGCGCCCTATCTGCCGAACTATCACCCCAGGCCCACAATGATTTTTTTCATTTAATTCTCTTAAAAAATAAATTTTATTTGCATAAAGTTGTTCAAAATCATTGATTATATTCAATATTTCAACACCAACCCCACAGCCATTACACCTTCCCAGCATCATTATTTTGAAGTGTCCAACCACCACTCAAGGCTGCCACAAAGGCAGATGCAAGATAATGTATTTTCTATTGCTTGTTATGAATAGTATAAGATGTCTGTAAGGATCTATCTCACAGTGATTCAACAAAACAAACAAATAAACAAAAAATTGTGAGATATCCCATGGCCGCAAAAGCATCCATGTGCTTCTGAGATTCTAAAAATTAAAATATAGGTGTCCAGATCCATCTCTGCAGTGAGCTGCTTGGTTCTGAGATTCATTTGTGAGTCTCTGGATCGTAGCCATTAACATGCTTAAATGGCACCGACTGTCAATTTGTGGGTGTGACAGCCAGGACCCTGGAAGGGTGGGGAGATGGGAAGGGACCCCTTGAGGGGCCTGGCATTTTCAGTCCCGCAAACCTGGATATTTCAGCGGATTTATTCTCTTGTGTTGAGGGTCCGATGAGCCCGTAAAGATTGGCTGTGAGGGTGGTTGCGATTGGTTTCTGGAGGATTGGGGCTGCAGGGGTTCATCTGGTGCTGGTGGAGAGAGAGTACGCCTGCTCTCATCTGAAGTGCCCCAGTGAAATCAGCCTGGCACAGGGTCTGGAGCCATCCATGCAGTGAGCTGTTCAGTTCTGAAATACATCTGTGAGTCTCCACAATGACTCTTTCTATCCAAGTATATATCTCCACTTATCTAGTTATCTAGTTAAAATTTGATAACAATACATAAGATTTATTGATACTTACTCATATATTTATGATACATATTTTTATGACTTTTTCTTTGATTTTTAGGTCACACCCAGAAATGCACAGGGATTACTCCTGGCTTTGCACTTAGCGATTACTCCTGGCGGTGCTCGCGGGATCATATGGGATATTGGGAATCGAACCCGGGTCGGCTGCATGCTAGGCAAATGCCCTACCCACTGTACTATCACTCCAGCCCCTATTTTATGACATTTGTGCTACTATAGTTCATGTTTTGGATAGCATAACATAAATAGCATGTTTTTAAAGTTTCAAATTCTAACTTGTCATGTGACCTTTATATACTAACTTTGTGTCCTGCAATCTGGGTATATATGCTTATGAGTTTCTAGAGTTTTTTGTTTATACTAGTTTGAATTGTCTATTAAGATATTTACTTAAATCATCTACAAAAAGAGTCATTTTTGTATTTTTCTTCTCAATCTATACTGCTGTTATGTCAGTCCTTTCTTTTATTGTATTATTTCCAGGTATAGCACAGAGGTAGGGTGTTTGCCTTGCACGTGGCTGACCCAAGTTGGATTCTTCTGCCCCTCTCGGAGAGCCTGGCAAGCTACTGAGAGTATCTCACCAGCACGGCAGAGCCTGGAAATCTACGTGTGGCATATTCGATGTGCCAAAAACCGTAACAAGTCTCACAATGGAGAAGTTACTGGTGCCTGATCATGCAAATCAATGAGCAACAGGATGACAGTGACAGTGATTTCCAAGTATATTCTTGGAAAATAGTGGGGGCATCCTTTCTCTGTTGTTTATTTTGGTGGTAAAGATTCAAGCTTCTCTCCATTAATTAAAATGTTAGGTATAACTTCTAATAGTGATTCTTTACTAAATTATATAGTTCCTGTCCATGGTTTACTGAGAGTTTTTAAAATTAAAAATATGTGCCAGATTTTTCCAAGTGCTTTAAATTTTTTAATATGTTTTAGTTGATTTTTTTCTTGTTTTGGCTATTTTCTCTCCCACCTTTCCTCCTTTGGTGGGTTAAGATGATTAAAGTGCCTGGTGTTAGTTATTTCCATTTCTCAAGGTAAATTAGTCTCTGAATTTACCTTGGCAGGTTAGGGTCTGGTTAATTAGTTTCTGATGAGGGTGAATCTGTTTAAGCAGAAAAGAATACTCGAGCATATTTCAAAATGCTTCCTTTTTCTTTTTCTCTGCTTGGGAGGGGCTTTTCTTTTATTTTTACTATAACAATCTGTTTCAACTCTGAGAGGTAAATTCCACAATATCCTGGGGGTTCCCTTAAAATTCACATTACAGTTTTTAATTCTCAAACTGGTTCACACCAAGACTCCATCAGTTACTCATTTATAGTTCAGGTTTTCCTAAACCGGCGCTGGTTTCTGTGGCAATTCTATTTATGGGTTTCTGTGTTTACCAGTTGCAGCCCTCTAAATTCACTTAGATCTCTCTGATCTTGCTTAGAGATAGCAGTTTGTTGAATGTCCTCCCTTTTCTTATGGATCCAGTGCAGTTGTTGATTTTTCAGCCCTTTTTACTTGTTAAGATAGCGTGGTGAATTCCAAGCTTCTTACATATAGAACTAGATCATAAATTTACTGACCTTTTTCCTTGGGGAGAGAGAGGAGGTGTCCAACTGGTGCCTAGGAGACTGGGGAGCCTCTCACAGTAATTCTGAGTCAACTGGAGTAGTGGTTCAAGGTGAGGACTGAGAGGATATGATGCTGCTTCCCCCTGTACTGTCTGGGTTACCCAGAAACCCGGAAGTGCTTGGGGACTCGAAGACCACACCCGGTTAGTGCTCAGGGGAGTGTGTAGTTACATGTATAAAACATGCATCAGGATGGCATATACTTTAATCCTTGTACTAGCTCCCTTGTTCTTTGTCCTTTAAGACTACAGGTATATGGGATGCTATTATAAAGGTGATTATGTTTTCCAATATATCAAGTTATTGTATTACTGAAGCCTATCACTTATTTAATTTTATCTAACGTCAGAACTTTAGCTGCTTTTTGCTGTATGGAGACCTTATCTTGTTCATAAACTTATGTGACTTACAAATAATATTGGCAATGGTAATTAGTGTAACAATTATCGCATACCACCTGACAAGATCAAAATGATAGTCAGTGAAGAAATAAGTTTTCCAACTTTAGTATAGTGTATTTTTGTATCTTGTGGTAAATATTACCATATACTACAAAGATAGTTCTGTTGCTAATTTAGGAGAAAGAGAAAATAACACATTTTGAATTTCAGTGTAGAGCTTTCTGGTCAATATAAACAGAATAAAATCATAGAATGGAATGTTACTTTCTTAGAAAGTACAAGTAATTCATTTTGGAGCACACTATGCTACAACTAGAAAAATTAAATTACTGTGTTTTTGCCAAGAATAAAATATATAGGAGAAAGAGAACACTAATAATGGACTGCACATATATAAATAATCAGCTAAATCCTCAAAGTAAAGGTAGCATCATTTGTCTGGGAATGCGGCTACTGGTCATGCTTCAAACTTTATTTTGCTTTTTGTAAATTTCAGCTTTTTGGGGTTGGCAGAAGCTTTTCTAATGAAGATACTGATCCCACTAACGTAACATTCTTCTCTAGACATTAAAGATAGCGATAGTACAGTGGATAGGGTGTTTGCCTTGCACGCGGCCCATCTGGGTTCGATTCCTCTGTCCCTCTCCTAGAGACTGGCAAGCTACTGAGAGTATCATACCCACACAGCAGAGCCTGGCAAGTTACCCGTGGCATATTCGATATGCCAAAAACAGTAACAACAAGTCTCACAAAGGAGACGTCATTGGTGCCCGCTCGAGCAAATCGATGAAAAACGGGACAACAGTGCTACAGTGCTACAGTGCTGTGCATTGAGAGCAGACATTTATCAAGCACTTTTATGAAACAGATAACTGACATTTATTATGCCATTTACATTCATATTTAAAGTTATTGAGGTCTGTTTTATTATTGGCAATTTGGTACTGAATATACAGACTCAAGTTATTTTTCCATGTAGTATAGGAATTGGAAATTCAAAATAAATATTTTTTTCTTTTCAAATCTATGCTACTGCCATTACACCATGATACTGCCCAGTGAGTTAGCTCACTAAGACATATAATTGTACCATTTATGAGGAGGTATGCACCATTAATTTTAGGAGCAATTATTTCACTCATTAGTTCCTGTAGGAACTACTAACCCATTTTGTATATGAACAAATTCAGGTTTGGGGGACTTAAGGAAATTGCTCAAGCAACAAGACTAGTTGATTTAATATAAGCACTATCATCACATGATAATTTTCAGGAACTGATCTGTTATTCAAGCTGTAGAACAGTGTTTTCCAAAGTGAATGATGCCTGCCTCCCCTCCCCCTTGGTGAGCATTAGACGTATAGGGTGGGCCTTGAGTGCAATTCAATAGCACTTTCTGTTTGTTTAAAGGAGGTAGATTTCCAGAGGGGTGCCAAACAAGTTTTTATGAAAAGGGAGTGGAAGGACAAATAAATTTGGGAACCTCTGTTATAAACCTATGACTTGGGCAGGTTTGACATTTAACCAAAGGGCTGTGTCTTAACATAAGGTTGAAGGAAATGCTAATCATTAAATTAAGCTCTTACTTTTTTCAGTCTGGATCTAGGTTCTCTGGTACTGAGGAAAGGCAGTAAAACATGATCACTCCTCAAATGCAAAGCAAATAGAATGAGGCAGAATATACTACTTGTGTTTCACTTTTGCAAAGAGAATGCTGCTTTCTCTAGGAAATACACGTCAGACGTCTGTCACATTGAAGTCTCAGAAAGAGAAAGTTCTGTTTCCTGATATAAGTAATTTACTTATTTATTTGTAATTTACTTGCCTGTGAGTTTCCTTCTTTGAAAATATAGCTTTCATTGTGTGTGTCATATATACCATAGTTTCTTTATGGAGTTTTCTGTTCTTCGGCACTTGGTTGTTTCTAGATCATGGCTACTATGAACAGTGCTTCAATGAGCAAGAGGCACAAATGCCTTTTTGAAATATTATTTGGGGGCCTTGGAGTACATGTCAAAATTGAAATTGCTGGGTTGAATGGAAGTTAAATTATTAGTTTTTAAATATTTTTTGAGAAGGACCCATATAGCTTTCCAAAGAGATCGAACTGACAGCCATCCTCACTAACAGTTCATAAGGGATGCTTTCCCCCACATGTATGCTAGCAGTGGTTATTTTTGTTCTTTTTCATGTGTGCCAATATCACTTATGTGCGGTGATATTGTTTTCATTTGCATTTGCCTGGTGATAAGTGATAAAGAATGTTTATTCCATATGCATATTGGCCATCTGTATGTCTTCTTTAAGGAATTGTCCATCTCTTCTCCCAATTTTGATGAGGCTTTTTTTCATGGAATTTGATACTACGTGGATTGGTATAGAGGTATCTTGCTGAGTAAAATCAGTCAGAAAGATAGGGAGAGATACAGGTTGACCTTACGTATGTGGAATATAAAGAGTCATAGTAAAGAAGCAACAAATGGCCAAAGGCAACAAAACTGGATAATTGTTGAATAGAATAGAGCTTAACTAGTGGTGGTTGGTTGATGGGAGGGGTACCTTGTACATTGGTGCAGGAAAATGAGCACCATGGCGGTGGGTTTGGTGTTAGAAAAATGAAGTGATCCTAAGGAGTGTTGTAAATCATGGTATTTTAATAAAATGGAAAATATATTTCAAGATATTTTTTTGTTCCTGAATATGTTTTGAGCATTTGAGGTGAAAGGATTGACATTTGCAGTTTCACCCCAAATTCCAATTCTCACAAAAATAATTTGCTATGAAAAATGCTAGCATAAAGAGGGGAGATAGATTGTTCCATGAAACTTTTGATAAACTGAGACTATGTATTAAGTTCTGTATTGGCCTTGTATTAGGAAAGGATAAACACATTGATTTTTTCCTCTGGGTTTTATTGACAAAAATATGCTGCTAATTTACTTAGTATCTTATTTATTTAAAATAAATATATTTGGGTGCTTTGCAAGTTGTCCCATGCGGGTGCTTGAAGAGAATGCAGGGCAGGGTCGCTGACTTGGAGCTTGTGTTGGATGGGAGTTATTGTGCCAGCTTGCGACTTTCTACCTGGTGCAGAGAGGGGCCTGATTGGACCCCTGCTGCCCTGGGGGGCAGGGGAGTGAGGAAGAGGGAAGCAGTGGGGGACGAAGGGAGAGAGGAGGGCAAAGTGGGAGAACAGAGAAGCTGAGGGCATGGGGAAGGGTTCTCACAGCAAACCCTGCATCCCGTGGACAGATTCTGTGGCTACTTTTCACATGCAATCCCCCAACTCCAAAAGAAAGAAACAAACAAACCATAAGTGATAAGTTCCATTATTTTAACTTCTTTAGCGGGTAGCGTGTTTGGCTTGCACACGGCCGACCGGGGTTCGATTCCTCCGTCCCTCTCCGAGAGCCCGGCAAGCAATCGAGAGTATCCCACCACACAGCAGAGCCTGGCAAGCTATTTCTGGCGTATTCAATATGCCAACAGCAAGTCTCAAAATGGAGACATTACTGGTGCCTGCTCGAGCAAATCAATGAACAATGGGACGACAGTCCTACAGTGCTAAAAAAAAAAATATGGTCCCGTTAACACATCCAGGAGTCATTTTGGAGCTTGGAGCCAGGACTAATCCTTAAGCACCTCTGAATGTGACCAAAATTAAAATATTAAAAATTAAATAACATCATTTGAATCCTTTTGACAGTTTCTTTAAAATAAAGTACCACAAGAATGGCTTTCAACATCAATGTCATATTTTGTCCATTTCTAATTAACAACAAAATAAAATTTTAGGTCCATTTAAAGCAGTTTCTCTCTAGCATATAGCTATTTGTTTTCTATCATCCATGTTACAAAGTTTCGTGAGTTGTAATAGAACAGTCAACTGTCCTGTTATGTAAAATATAGTATCATATAATCAGAATATACTAAATTTCTGTGAAAGTTCCAATGTTCCTGCACTCTACATATCAGTTTCCATGTTGTTTCCATTCTTCCTGCCTTACAAACAATATTGAAGTTCTTAATTTCTTAGTTATTTTTAAAAGGTAATTTAGACTTCCTTTTCAAGGTTGTTCAAATCGTCCAAGCCATGGAACAATCCTCCTGACCCTTGCATAAGAAACATTTAAAAATTTTAAAGCATTCAAGGACTAACAGTGGCATATTAATTTTGTATTTTCTCTTAAGGAAAATTCTCTCTGCTATCTTTTCATGCCATTGAATTGAAATAGACATATGAGATTATTTTTTGTGATTTTTGTACATTTTATTTTCATAAGGTAGTTCACAGTAGTTCATTGCAGATAATATTCAAACACCCACCCAACCAGCTAACATCTTCCCACCACACTGTAGCACTGTCATCCCTTTATTCATAGATTTGCTTGAGCGGGCACCAGTAACGTCTCCATTGTGAGACTTGTTGTTACTGTTTTTGGCATATTGAATACACCACCGGTAGCTTGCCAGGCTCTGCCGTGAGGGCAGGATACTTTCAGTAGCTTGCCCGGTTCTGTGAGACGGATGGAGGAATCAAACCCTGTCGGCCACATGAAAGGCAAATGCCCTTCCCTTTATCCTATGGCTCCAGCCACAATAAGAGACTTCCCACCACAATAAGAGGGAAGGGTGTAAAGTTTGTTGATTTTATTCTGGATCACTTTCAGCTCATATATAAGAGAATACAAGCAAGTATGTTAAAACCAAACAAGTGTGTTCTGCTTTAGGCACATAAGTGGGCTAAAGTATAAGAGGTCATGTCACCCTGCTCTCTTCTGGTAGCTTTGTTTTATAGTCTCTAGATCTTGGCCGTTGATGAGATTACATGGCACTGGGAGTAGTTTGAGGGTGTGACTGCCAAGCTACTGGAAAACTGGAGATCTGGGTGAAGGAGGCCCACATCTGATCCAAGAAGGCTTGGAGATCTCAGCCATGGGTCCCGCATACCTGGGTTCCTCTTTTGGTTCCTTCATGGGTAAGGCTCGTCCAAGTGGGTGACGAGTGGCCTTGAGCATGGCTGTGGCTGCGTTCTGGAGGTTTTCTGCTACTGGGCTGTGCTTGGGGCGGGGAGGGAAACTCAACCTGCCCCTCTCTGAGGGGGCCCCGGTGAAGACAGCCTAGCATGGGGGCAGGAGATTCTGCTGAAATAGACATATGAGACTTTATCTGTGTTCAAAGTTTAGTACCATTTCTCCAATAAACATAAGTTTAAAAATCAGAATTTCATTGTAATTTCAAATTTGTCAACTTTCAGGTTAAGGTAATCTCCTACCTAAATTTTTAGAAACATTTTAATGACAATTAAAGAATAAGAGTATGATCAGAAGCGAAAAGGAAGAAGCAAGTTGAAGCATGGAGAATTACTTGTGAAGGGTATGTTTTTGTAATAGCAGAGGATAGACTAAGAGAATGGAGCAATGATATGAGTTTTCCAGATATATATTTTAAAATATCTTCTTTTATTTTATGATATTCCCAGCTCTACTCAGGGATTACTCCTGGCTCTCTACTTCGGAATAACTCCTGGCTGTACTCTATAAGTGCTATCAGGATAAAACGTGGTTCAGTCCCATACAAAGCAAATGCCCAACCATCTGTACTATCACTCTAGCCCCTTGTATACAAAATTATCTTTAGATTTACATTCTTGTAGGAAGTATTAATACTTACTTCACTGGCTATTATGGATATTAAGACACAATGTATTTGAAAATATTCTGAAAGCTAATCTACCAGTCTCCACCACCCAGCCACCCTCCTCATCAAAAGGCATGAAAAACTTTATGGTTAGTTTCCTTTTTGCTGAGAAATCCTTATAGTGTCATGAAGCCAAGTAATCTTGGGTTTTTATTTTTAATTTTGTCACTCTAGCTATGTAATATATTTTTCCCAATCACCTAGCCTCTAAGGACTTAAATTTCCTCTAGAAAACAAAAATATCACCTAAAATGATTGGGATGTTTATGATATATGAAAAAAGCACAGTTCTCAAAATGCAGTAGGCACTTAATAAATTGTAAATCCCTCTTTACTGTTTTCATTGTAGGTGATATTTATGAACAAAAAGAAAACTTTGTCCAGGTAGAATTGCTATTTTGCGTTTTTTGGGTGAAGAGTTTATGCTTCACCAGATAGTGCTCAGGGGTCAGAAGGGTGACTTCCACTTATGCTTGGGGGATCATGTGGTGCTAGATAATGAACTGAGGTACGAAGCATGCTAGGAGAATTATATAACACTTGTACTATCACTTGACCCCCAAATTACTATTTTGACTGAAATACTGAATCCCAACATTGAAAGCAATGGCAAGATCTACTAAGTACCTTCTTTGGGGATTTTGCAGTTCAGTAAGATGATGACACCAAAGACAAGGTAATTTATACTGATTTGGAAATGAATAGACTAGAGCATTGCTCATTCCTCCTTGTTGGTCTCTCAGGGAATCACATGGAAAGAGAAGGTAATCTCCATAGGCAGAAGCCTACATTTTTTGGTTAAGGTTATAGAAACAGCTGTGCACTCATACAAAAAGTCTCCAAGTAAATGCATTGGCACTTCTGATAAACTTTTTTCAGTGTGTTGACATGTCTGTTGGCTTTGAATAGCCATTAATATTTTAATTTATGTAGGCAAAGTTAATAGGCCATTTCCTAGTAAAGCAAAACTTGGCTACAACAAACCCTGGAGGTTTCCATATGTGAGCCTTAATATATGAATTATCTTCCAGGCTTTGAGTTTTGAATGGTTGACATGCACATAAATTTACTGATATGAACTTTATCTGTCATAATAATTCACAACTGAGGTTTTCATGTCTCAGTGACATTCCTACCCTCCAAATTAAACATTATCTTCCAAGATCACATTTGCTCTACATTTATTTTTTTCTTTTAGGACATAATGGAAGCTATGCCAGAATTAAGAGGTTGTCAAAGTTCTTTCACAGACATGGTTTTATTGCTGATAAGGGTCAAAGGATAAATACAAAATTATAAAAGTCATAGCCAAAGTTAAGCCTTAATGCACTGTAGGCCCAGTTATAAAATATTTTCTGCAATGCTTATAAGGATTGGTGACTTACATGTCTACCAATTTCTATTTTAATTTTTATATAGATACTATGGTTTACAAAGTTCTTTACCGTAAGGTTTCGGACATATAATGACTCACCATTAAAGCCACCACCCTGTAACCCTGTCCATTACAAAAGCCACAAGGTCTGTTCCCATCTCCCAACCTAACTCCTTAGTAAGTACATTATAAATTTAATTACCGACGTTTGATTAAATGTGGTTTTGGGTCTAGTGATTTTGTTTTTTACAGATACCTCACTTCTACCCCAAAGACCCCTAAGGCCCCAAAAATAGCCTGTTACTTCCAGACATCTTCTGGTTTATCCCCTCCATTAATCTCCTTCATTGACAATTTTTTCTGTAATCTAGAGCCAAGGTTTAGCTTACATTTGATGTGTTCCATTCCCTGTGGATTACTCTATCGATTTTTCTATAGACTAGCGAAAGAAAAAAAATCATATTTGTCCTTATTCTTCTCACTTACTTCACTTAACAAAAAATCCTCCAATTTCATCCAAGTTTCAGCAATTTGCATCAATCTATCATACCTTGTGGCTGCATAGTGTTCCATTGTGTATATATCCCGTAACTTCATTATCCACTCTTCTATTGCTGTGCATTTCTGCTGTTTCCATAGACTGACTATTGTATCAAGTTCTAATACAGACATATTATATATTATATATGTATATATATATATATATATATATATATAGCACTGTAGCACTGTCGTCCTGTTGTTCATGGATTTGATTGAGCGGGCATCAGTAACATCTCCATTGTGAGACTTGTTGTTACTGTTTTTGGCATATCGAATACACCACGGGTAGCCTTCCAGGCTCTGCTGTGCGGGTGGGATACTCTGGATAGTTTGCTGGGCTCTCCGAGAGGGACCTATGTATATATATATATATATATTACATATATATGTATATATATATTTCTTTATTGGTTTTGGAGTCACAACTGACAGTGCTCAGGGCTTATTCCTGGTTATGTACTCAGAGGTCACTCCTGGCAGGCTCAAAAGACCATATGAGATGCTAAGGCTCAAACCCATGTCAGCAATATGTAAAGCAAGCACCTACTGTTGCGGTTGTCCATTTAGTTTTTTCAACTTCTTCCATGTTTAAAATGCATCCTTTATTTTGCTTCTTAATTTTTAAAATGACTTGTATTTTGTATTACTATTCGCTGTATGATTTTTGGCATTCAGAATTTTGTTTCTGTGACTTGCTATTATTTTGCTCCTACAATTCCATTTGTATTGCACAAAATTCACTATTCTTTAGCTCTGATTCCTTTTGTATAAAATATCTAATATTCAAAATTAGTTCTTTGATTTCTTTGAATTTCTCTTCTAGTGTTTCTTTACTTTCCATTGTTATACTATGGAAATTTATTTGAGGTCCTGCTGGACCTTTATTAAGGATTTTTGAGCACTTGAGGACTTACCCGGACTTTATATTCATGTTTTCTGACTAGCTTAAGATTCAGGAATATTTGAATGTTGTTGTGATATGTTATTTATACTATCAGGCTGCTATTCATGCTTCTATTATTTTATGACTATCCCCACAGCTTTGTGAAGATATTTCAGCAGGAGGAAAGCATGGATGTTCCAATTGTGGGAACTTTTGTAGGGGGATTTTGTCATTCAAGCAATATTCTGTGGATTTTCAGCCACCCTTAGAGTGTGTGAAGTGGATAAATGATAGACATCACAAAATTCCCTGTGGTTACAGGCAGAGGCTGGTCAGGAAGCTGGTCAGGTCTACACTTGTATGAGAGTTCAAGGTAAGCCATGCTCTGAGATTCATCTCCCAGCCTAAGCAGGAATAGAGAACTCAAGCAGGGTAGAATTTTCCCATCCAATTTAAATACATTTGATAGTTTTGTAAGAAATTAAGTGAATAGGGTGCATTTATTTCTTAAAAGTATATAGACATATGAGACATCACTGACCAAGGAAATGGAAGCAAATTGGACTACATTAAACTAAGAAGCTTCTGCACCTCGAAAGAAATAGTGACCAAGATACTGAAATAGCCCACAAAATGGAAGAAATATTTGCCCAATACCAAGCAAATAGGGGTTAATATTCAAGATATATAAGGAACCAGTAAAACTTTGCAGGAAAAAATGTCCAACATCATCAAAAATGGGAAGGAGAAATGAACAGAAAATTCCTTAAAGAAGAAATACAAATGACCAAAAAAGCACATTAAAATGCTCTATATCAATAATTACCAGGGAGGTATGAGCCAAAACAATAATGAGATATCAACTCATACCACAGAGACTGCACACATCAAAAAGAATTAAAACGAGTGTTGGCATGAATGCGGGGAGAAAGGACTCTCATTCATTTTTAGCAGGAATGGTTACAGGTCCAGATTTTTTGGAAAACAATATGGGATTTCCTTAAAAAACTAGAAGTTGAACTTCCACATGACCGAGAAATACCACTTCTGGGTATATACCTTGCGGTTGCAAAAACACACAGCAGAGATGCCATTTGCACTTCCATGATTATTGCAGCATTATTCCTAATATCTAGAATCTGGAAAAAATCTGAGTTACCAAGAACAGAAGAATGGATAAAGAAATTATGGTATATCTACACAATGGAATTGTATGCAGCCACCAGGAAAACTGAAGTCATGAAATTTGCTTATAAATGGATGGAAATGAACAGTATCATGCTGAGTGGAATGAGTCTGAAGAAGAGAGACAGACACAGAATGATTTCACTCATTTGCTTAACATAAAAGAAAAACATAGTGTGAAACTAATATTCAAAGATTGTAGAAAACGGGCCAGGAGGAATTATTCATGGTTGGAAGCCTGCCTCAGTTGCTGAGGGATATGGCAATAGGGATAGAGAAGGAAGCACTCTGGCAATGAGAGTCGGAAATGATCACTCTGGATAAGAACTGTGTGCTGAAAGTAGGTAAAGGAACAAAAATGAAAACCTCTCAATATCTGTATTGTAAACCATAATGCACAACAGGGGCAAGAATGAGAGAAAGAGAGCAAGAGAGCGAGAGAGCAAGAGAATAGTGGTGGGAAGTGTACATGTACACTAGTGGAAGGATGGGTGATGGAACATTGCATGACTGAAACCCAATCATGGACAGTTTTGTAATTTTGTATCTCATGGTAATTTAATAAAAAGTATATAGACACAAATATAATGCTGGATGTTTTTAATTCTCTCCTCTGAAATATTTTAAGGAAATAATGAATACTTTAACTCTCTAGAAATTATTTTATCAAGCTTAACAAATCTCGCAGGATCATTTGGATGCTATTGGGGCATCAGTGGATACATTTAAAGTTAAGAATAGAACTGATGGGCTGAAGAGAAAGTACAATCAGTAACATACTTGATTTATACACAAGCTAACCTAGGGTTGATCCTTGGCATCATATAAGGTCCCATGCACCTTACCATAAGAGATCCTTGAGTGTAGAGCTATGAATTATTCCTGAAAGCCAGCTTGCTCTAACCTTTCCAAAACTGAATAGAAATTATATAGGTTTAAAAGTTATATGAGTATGATTTGTCCATTTCACTTTTTTCTGACATGCAGACATGATATCTATATTACTGTAAAAGGAGACTTATTATATTGAGAGAGAAAAAGGAGGAGTTTGTTAGAGCTAGTTTTCCTATACACTAGTAATCTATACACACTTGAGAATGAAAAACATACTTTGTAAAAGTTAATTTAAAATTTCTTGTCTTGGCTGATGAGGAGATCCCCTCATTGGCCACCCTCCAGAACTCACGGCTGCTTTCCCTGGAACGGAGCATACAATGAGGCTCCCATAACCATGCCACCGGACTCCAAGCCAGGCTGTTTTCACTCAGGGCACCACAGAGGGGGGTGGGTGAGAGCCATTCCCGCCCCAAGGGACCAGCCCCGGCAGCTGACCTCCACTGCCTAACCGCTGCCGCGCTCCAGGCCACTTTCCTCAGGCTCAGGCCGAGCCTCACATATGAGTGAACATATTCCTGGACAACACAGCTGAAAAGCAGCGGCAGGACACATCATCATAGAGGGGAATAAGTATATATGCCTCTCAGAGAGCCTGGCAAGCTAACGAGAGTATCCCGCCTTCATGCAGAGCCTGGCAAGCTCCCCATGGCATATTTGATATGCCAAAAACAGTAACAATAGCAGGTGTAATTCACCTGACCCTGAAAGAAGCCTTCAATCATTGGGAAAGATGAATAAGGAGAGGCTGCTAAAATCTCAGGGCTGGGACAAATGGAGACTTTACTGGTGCTCACTCGAACAAATCAATGAACAACAGAATGACAGTGATACAGAGTCTTTATTTATGAAATTTTCTCCAGAGTTATACAAGACAGAATTTACACATAAAATCATTCTTTTCTGTCCTATGTATTCCAACTGAATTTATTGAAGCAAGCATTTAGATAACAGAGGTCACAGTTATTTCACTAATAGACATGGAATAGAATTGAGATCCCAAAGATAAAACCTTCAATTCATAGACAGTTAATCTATGACAATAGACGTGAGTACCTAAAATGGAGCAAAGAAACTCTCTTCAATAAGCTGTACTAAGCACTCTATAGCCATGTGTAGAAATAATGAACCATATTTTACACCGAACACAGAAGCTAACTCAATGTGGATAATGAGCCTCAATATTAAAACATAATTCATGTAATAAATGGAAGAAAACATAGGCAGAACTCTTCAGAATATGTGGACACCTCTGAGATGTCTTCAGTTATTTGATTTCTGAGTCAAAGAAATAAAAACAAATATACATATGGGACTACATAAAATATAAAAATATTGTATGGCAAAATGAACTGAGGCTAAAATAAAAAAAAACTACTGATGGGGGAAATATTTGCACAAATCTTATAAAGGACTAATAAAAAGGTATTTTAAGAATTATCAAGACTCACCAACAGAAAAACTAATAACCAAAATAAAAATTAAGGTGTTGACCTTTATTGCAAACCACAACACCTAAACAGAGAGAGAACAAAAGGGAATTCCCTGCCATAGTGGCAGGGTGGGGTGGGGGGAGACGGGACTGGGGAGGGGGGGAGGGATGTTGGGTTTACTGGTGGTGGAGAATGGGCACTGGTGACATGTTTTCTTTTGTTATCAATTTTGATGCACTACAACCTGGTAGTAAAGACTCTCCATAATTGTCATTAGTATTTTACCTCTTCTAAGTTTTGCTACTTACCCACAGCTGAAAAACATTTTTGTTTAAAATATAAATATTCTTGATAGTATATGTAATAAAATCTAATTTTAGTTTACAAAATTATATTTGTGCTTAATTTTAAAAATGATGAGCATGCAAGTGCAGTGCTGATGGCAGATAAATATTATTAGAGGGCTTTTTTATTCACAGCACCTGAACACATATTTCAGTAAACGAAAGACATAGAAGAAATTTTGAAAATCAAGCATTCCAACACAACACAATACAAATATATACTAATCTGACACTTACATACTAAAGGAATTGAATTGGCATTCAATTATATGGCATATATAGGGTCGTGAACCATGTATTTGTGACCCAAATTTCATGAAGCTTTGAGATTGAAGATATATCGAAGTTATTTCTAGATTCTTTTCTTTCTTTCTTTCTTTCTTTCTTTCTTTCTTTCTTTCTTTCTTTCTTTCTTTCTTTCTTTCTTTCTTTCTTTCTTTCTTTCTTTCTTTCTTTCTTTCTTTCCTTCCTTCCTTCCTTCCTTCCTTCCTTCCTTCCTTCCTTCCTTCCTTCCTTCCTTCCTTCCTTCCTTCCTTCCTTTCTTTCTTTCTTTCTTTCTTTCTTTCTTTCTTTCTTTCTTTCTTTCTTTCTTTCTTTCTTTCTTTCTTTCTTTCTTTCTTTCTTTCTTTCTTTCTTTCTCTCTCTCTCTTTTCTTTCTTTCTTTCTTTCTTTCTTTCTTTCTTTCTTTCTTTCTTTCTTTCTTTCTTTCTTTCTTTCTTTCTTTCTTTCTTTCTTTCTTTCTTTCTTTCTTTCTTTCTTTCTTTCTTTCTTTCTTTCTCTTTTTCTTTTGCTTTTTGGGTCACACCCAGCGATGCACAGGGCTTACTCCTGGCGCATGCACTCAGGAATTACTCCTGGCAGTGCTCAGGGACTATATGGGATTATGGGAATCGAACTGGGTTGGCCGTGTGCAAGGCAAATGCCCTACCTGCTGTGCTATTGCTCCAGCCCCTATTTCTAGATTCTTAAGCCAGTTTATAAATTGTTGTAATAGCCCAGTATCACTGTCATTGTATCACTGCCATCCCGTTGTTCATCGATTTACTCGAGTATGGGATATGAGTACGCCACGGGGAGCTTGCCTGGCTCTCCCAAGTGGGCAATAGACTCTTGGTAGCTTGTCAGGTTCTCCAAGAAGTAGAACTAGACTATTAGATTCTCTAGGCTGCAAGCTTCTGGGAGCTTGGTTTTACAGTCTCTGGATGTTGGCCCTTGATGGGATTACACTGCCCGGGAGCAGTCTCTGGGTGTGAATGCCTAGCTACTGGAAAATGGGGGATCTGGATGGAAGAGGCCAGTCCCGATCTGCGCAGCCTTGGAGATCTCGGCCCCAGGTCCCACACACCTGGGTTCTTCCCCCAGCTCTCCAAATAGCTCAGTATGTAGCAATAAGTAATTAATGCAGAGAAAAATGTTTAAGGGGGAAATTGGACTTTCAGTAAGTATCCTTAGTGATAGAGATACCCCTCATTCTGAATCTTTCTCTTGGTCATTGGAATAAGTTTATAATGGCTAACACTCTAAAGGCTATTTTTCAACCATGACATGACAACAGAATGTAGTCACAGAGAAAAAGAACCTGAATTTTGAGTCCTACCCCAGATCACCTATACATACATCAATTTTTGTTTATGTGGCTTTTCTATAACTTGAAGACACAATGAGAAATCATAATAGTATCTAATACTCATGTAGCAGGAATAAAAAGGTGAATTTAGTCAGTCACTTTGAACAGGTAGCTCGTGGAAAACATCCCTAACCAAGATAGATAATGGGATGCCCGGAGTGGGAGTTTGCAGCAGATGAAAGAAATAAAAGGAGACACCCAACGCTTCTTTCCCTCTTCACTCTCACTCTCTCTTCATATACACCCAGGTTGACTACAGGAACAGGTAGAGCCTGCTTGTGCCAGGACAGATGGCATATTCAGGAAGGTATGACTACTAAGCACAGAAATCTCAACCGTGTGCATTGTGACTGTGGCTGGAGACTATGGAGAGCTGGGGCAGGACTGCTCAAATTGCTGGGGTACTGTTTGACAGAGGTCCAGAGACAGGTACAGCACAAGGATCTCACCTACAGGCACATGGTGGTAGGCTAGAGACATAAGGAAAGCCAGGATAAGGCATCTGGGGTAGATTACAGGAAAGACCCAAGGCCATGATTTCAGATGAGGAAAATGTTCATGGTATAGAGAGCGACACGAGGGATGGGACCTGGTCTTCATATGCTGGAGGTGAGTAGACCATAGGGGAGGGGACTATGAGGCTGTACACTGGATGAGACTGCATGGACCAGATGAATCACTTCAACCACTGATAAAGTAGAGGCCTGGACATTTGGGAGGGATACAGAGCTATCTACTTAAACTATGCAATAAACTCAAACTTTCAATCTTCTGAGTTTCGTGTGCAAATATTTATATAATTCTCGAGAACACACCAGCACAGGAAAATCCATGTTCACCCTAACAATCAATACTACTCTTCACATCTGGTAAATATTTAAGAAATGCTAGTTTTCTTTCTACCCATATATCACAAAAATGGATGCAAAATAGCTTGTGGCAAAGTTCTATTCTTTCATATATATGTGTATATATATACAATCTAGTTTCAGAATAATTTTATGTTTAAGCTAAACTTTTCTTATATAACTGATTTCTGACAACCCCTTCCTCTTTGGTTCATTATAGTACATTTTCTAAAGATTACTGGGTTCTTTCATGCAACAGAAAGATATTTGGGGATGGCATTATTTGCCTCTGATTCTATCCATTGATTAAAATCTTTGGTTTTAAATTCTATTAGTTTGTAATTAACTTTACGCATTTTATACATTCAAAGTAATAATATTTACATATGTGATTATTGGGGCTTTTGTGTTTTTGTTTTGAAGGAGGCCAACTCAATGGCGATTGGGAGATACTCCATGCCTAGTGCTTGGTGTCTCTCTTGATTGTACTCAGGGGCCATTTGATGTCAGGTTTCAAACAGAGGTCTCCCACATGTAAAGCATGTACTCCAACTCTTTAAGCTACCTGTTTAGCCCCAGGAGATCCAGCGATTATATTACTTTCACATAAAGGTAGATTGAAGTAGATAAAAATGCCTACAATATTTACCACAGTATTCCACACAATATGAATTCAAATATCACGTGATTTGAATTATTAGATTTCTCTAGGGTAAATATTTTGTGCCAGGGCTGGAGCGATAGCCCAGTGGGTAGGTCATTTGCCTTGCATGCAGCTGACCCGGATTCAATTCCCAGCATCCCATATGGTCCCCCGAGCACTGCCAGGAGTAATTCCTGAGTGCATGAGCCAGGAGTAACCCCTGTGCATCGCTGGGTGTGACCCAAAAAGCAAAAAATAAAACAAAACAACAACAACAACAAAACCCCAACAATTTGTGCCTGCCTTTTTAATACATAGATTTTAAGGTTCCCTTAAGAGAATGCTCAAACCCAGAATAAAAATGTGTCTAATGTGGAATTTCCAGGTTCTAAGTCAGAGTTAGGGACAGGTTTTACTCTTCTCTGTTTTCTCTTTTTCTATTTGGTGGTCAACCTTCCAAGGCATCCATAAAATTCTTCATGCATGAAAGTACCATTAATTAGTATGTGTAAGGCAGGCCCAATTAAAAAAACAGATGATTTATTTTTCAGAAAAAACTTTAGGTGAATTTCATTTTACCACACTTTTCTTATGTCTTTTTGATAATGTTTTTCTCTCTTAAATGCTGAAGAATCTGTTCTTTAGGACTTGATTTGTATGTTTGTACTCATGGAAATATCTGTATGATTACAAATATCCTTATTAGTTGGCCTTTCTTATTATTTACAACATATGTGGTTATATATTTGATGAAATGTTGCTCAAAAGTTGGTCTCTACTGTGTATTCATGCAACTTTTGGCTATGGTGGTTATATGTGAAATAATTAATTTTGGCAAATATTTACTGGCCTCATTTTCTGGAAGTAAAATTCATCATATAATCTTGTCCTTGGTTTATATGAATTTCCCTGTGTGGCTCATCCAACAGCTTTGGCTTGCCAGAAACTTCTCAATACCAGAATTTTTAGACAAAGCTCTTGTAGCTCCACCCCACCCAAGCATCTAGTTCCCTCAAGGGTGTGATCAGAATTGAAATCACTGGAAAATTATTGTAGTTCTAATTGATGATAAAGAAATCCTGAATTGGCCTTAGAGTTTTGCAGAGTCAAGTATTTTTAAATAACTTTTGACAGAGAAACTTATACCTAAAGGCTTTTATATTAATGAATAAATGTATTTTAATGGAGAATGAAAATGTCTTAATTTGTCCTAATGAAATTTTAGTTATCATGTTTCATCTTTTTTAGTTGAGTAACTAGATCTACACTTTACCAACTCTCTTTTTGACTGGTTAGTATCTTATATAAAATTAAAATTTTCAAAAACATTTGTTACATTGATCAGAGTTTTAAGGAACTGTATTAACTGTTCATAGATTTTAATGATAGCGATCCAAGTTTCCATTGTTTGATGTGATATTCTGCCAAACTTGAAGTATTTTTCTCTCTCTTCTATACTGTAACAAGTTTTATCTTATCCTTGGTCTATTAATATGTGCAGAAACAAGACACTTAACACATGTATGGTAGGAACATAAAGTAGTACAGTTTCTGTGGAAAACAGTTTAAGCATTCCTAAAACAAGTTGACTGTAGAAGTACCATATAGTCTATTAATTCCACTTCTCATTATATATCTCAAAATAGAAAAACAAGTCCTAAGTAGAAAATGTATACAGGAACATTGATAGTAGTATTAATCACTATATTAATAACAAGAAAAAAGCTCACATGTTTAACTTTTATTTATCAATTCATTAACTGATGGATAAATAAAAAGTGGTATATCCAGGCAATGAAACGTTATTGAACCATAAAATGAAACAGTATATGTTATAGCTTTAGGAAACATGATGTTATATAAAATATGTAAGACACAAAAGGTAGCATTATGAATGGTACTGCTTATATGAAATATGCAGAATAAGAAAATGCATATAGACAAGAAAGAGGCTGGTGTTTAGTAAGAACTGGAAAGAGCAAAAATGTTCCTTTCTGGGTGTGGCGTGGGGTTGTCTTTTGGTGTGATGTAAATATTTTGGAACTAATTTGAGATGTTGGTGACAAAAAATTCTAAGTATACCAAATGTGACTTATTAGTAGGCTTTAAATATCTTTTATGTTATATGAATTTCATCTCATAAAATATTTAAAAATCACTTTCTGTTTTAACAAGCAAATTTACTGTTTTGTTTAAAAGAAAACAGGCATCCACCTTCATGTTATTTATGTGTACATGTGATTCAGCATTAATGTTCATATTTCATATTCTAAAATGTGTTGGAATTAAGTATATTTAAATATATGTATATACATATAAATATCAGTGCTAGCCCCAACTTAAAGGTCGTCTGAGTCAACAAAATCCTAATTATTATTTTCTTGGATGTTGTATATCATGACTCTGTAGAATCAGTGGATATTGCTCCATAAAATATGTAATAGAAAACTTGGCCCCTTCTCCATATGGAATCCTGGCGACCATGAACTTCTACAAGCATGGCTCCAGTATGTGGATATGAGGACTATTTCTCTGAAGTGCATGGTGGTACAGGAACCAGGCAGTTTCGCCCCAGCTCCCAGCCTGATGTCAGAAGTCATGCCCTCAACCCGCCCCTGGCACCATCTTGCCGCACACAGCAATGAAGAATCCTGGGGGGGGCACCACAACACCAGAGAATTTTCCGGACTCCATACCGAGCAGATATTTCCGGGATGCCCCAGATGGAGCAGATGCAGTCCCCCCACCTTTTCCAGATGGAATCCCAGCGGCCATGAGCTTTTACAAGCATGGCTCCAACATGTGGGTATTAGGACTATTTCCCCAAAGCGCACAGCCACTTATGCGGCCATGCAACTTTTCCTGATATGCAAAGTAAGCAATGGAAAATAAATGATCTAGCATCTGACCCTGGAAGGCAGGCTTGAATGGTGGTGGGAATATCCGAGCAAAATATAATGCCCAAACTAGAGTGAGAGTATCTGAGCAGTTGTCTGCCATAGAGTCAGGGTAAAGACTGGGATTAAGTGGAGGGGTTAATGGGGATATTGGTGGTGGAAAGTTTGCACTAGGGGAGGGATGGGTGATCATTTAATTGTATAGCTGAATATCAAACATGAAAGCTTTGTAACTGTATTTCAGGGTGGCTCAATAAATTAAAAAAAGAAAAGTTGGGCAAAACTGTTTGTGGTATTGTCTTCAGTAATGTTGTCAATGGTTGAATTGTATTGGCAGAGAAAGAAAAATAAAAAATAAGCAGGTGGGATTGCGTAAAACAAGAACATTCTTTATGCCAAGAAAACTATCCCCCTGAAAATGAAATCATACTGAATGAAAAAAATATTTATACACCATGCATATGGCAAAGAGCTAATATCCAAGATACAAAACAAACTTACAGAACTCAATAAAAAACAAATATGGAGAATAACTGAGCAAACATTTCTCCAAAGGAAAATCACAGATGTCTGGCAGGCACAGGGGGATAAATCATCATTACTGATTATCAAAGAATTGTTCATCAAAATAACAATGAGACTGGGCTGGTGTGATAGCAGAGTGGGTAGGGCACTTGCCTTGCTCACAGCCAGCCTGCATTTGATCCCGGGTATCCCTTATAGGCTCTGGAGTCTGCCAAGAGTAATTCCTGAGCATAGAGTCAGGAGTAAGCTCTGATCACTGTTGGGTGTGGTCCAAAAACTTTTAAAATGACCTATTTAAAAATCCCAGAAAAAATATTAGCAAGGATGTGGAGAGAAAGGATCTATCAATCACTCTTGGTGAAAAAGTAATTCGGTTCACCCAGTATGAGAACAGTATGGAAATATATTTAAAAGAAAGAGCTACTATATGATCTTGCAATTCTATTAAATTCAGTTTCTAGATTAAGTTTTATTAAATTCAATTTCTCAAGAATACAGATACATTATTTTGGAAAATTGCATGCATATCTGTCATTGTAGTGCTATTTACATTATTTACAGTAGCCGAGATCTGGAAACTACTCATTGAGAGATGAATGGATAAAGAAGGTATACGTGTTGCAATAATACTCATTTGTAAAAGATGAAATATTGCCTTATGCTACAACATATATAATACTAGAGGGTGTTATGCTAAGCGAAATAAGACAGAAAGAGAAAGAGGAATGCTAAATCACCTCACTCATCTATGGTGCATAAACATAGCAAGTAAGGGAAAAATAGTCATTGCTCAGTAAAATGAATCCTTAAACTAATGAAAAACTGAGGTGACTGAGTAATGAGGAAAACACAGAAGGGGTCAAGTGTCCTGAGGTGAAAGGATAACCAAATTTTGTTTGTGGGTGTGTTTTAGTAGCCATATAGAAACATTATAAACCAATATTACCTCAATAAAACAATTAAACAAGAAAATCAATGAATATAATGAGCATGCATTTTTCTATTTTGTTTGTCACATTTAATGCTCTGATAAAAATATCCTGTTTGCAGTTCTCTAGATGTGCATGTTATTTTATATCTTGGTAACTTGGTATTCTTTTTCTCTTTTGCTAGAAATCCCTTCTTCCCTCAAAAGACATCGTTTACTTACCAGGTCTCTTTATAGGAACTAAGTGGAAGTGTCACCTTCTCAGATAACTTCACTTTTCTTTTATTTTTTGAACCTGTATCTTGTCCTCATTTAAGAACATCACTCTATTTGCATATGTACATTTATATTTTACCACTAGATGGTGATTTCCTTAAGAAAAGGAACATTTTTGTATTATGAACTCTGACTTATTCCTTCTGCTTAGAAAAGTACATAGGAGAAATTCTTCAAAGTATGTTGAAACAAAGAATTATACTTGTGGTAATATGATGCTGGCATTCTGAGACCCAGAATAATGATGAAACCCCCCTTAGAAATATGGTGATATCTCTGGGTGATTTCAATGACCACAGAATTCTTTTTAAGAATTTCTCCCCAAAAAATACTGTCTCTAAGCCACAGTCATTTATCTCCACCCAAGATATAATGTCTCTGCTGCTATGTTCCCAACTTTTCCATTTAAGAAAGGTTCCTGATTATTTGTGCTGGCAAGAGTATTTCCTGTAGATGCTCTTAATGTAAAATACAGCATTCTGAGATCATGGGATCTGAACTGAAGAACTTTTTTTCTACTTGTATCTGCTGCCATAGCTAAATTGTTCTGAAGACTTGGACACTTTTTGTGACCTTATTTTCTCTACAAAAGACAACTCCCTCATCTCTAGGGCCCTTGAGTGTCTCTAGATGCTGAAACAAGGCAGATGAGACCGCCAACCTCAACATTCTGCCAGTTTCCATCCTGTACATGTTTTAACCCTCAGGGTAGAGTGAATGCCTGGAGATATTCTTTCATAACATTTGTTTGGCAAGAAAAATCGAAAAAATGATAGCAGCCAAAGGTCACAGTTTCCACATTCTGCAAGAATATCTTAAAGTATAATGTGCTTTTATTTTGCAAAGTGAGAAATTCATAGTTTTAAGAGAATGCCTTCCATTATCTTTTTGTTTTATTTTGTTGTCAGAAAGGTACTATCTATCACTGTTATAATTCCAGATTACTTACATTCTTTTCATTTTTAGAATTCACTTGAAAATGCTAACTAATATCCCCTACTTTTTCTCTTTATATACTTCTTTTTTCTAGGGTTCTATTGTCAACTTCTAGCAGAGCAATTTCAATTTTGAGAACAGTGGCACCATAGATGGACTTCTGTCAATAAATAAAATCTCTCAGATTGTGAAATGAATAAACTGTATTTCATATGTGTGCATTTTTATGAACACCGGGATGAATGAATCCTTAAATTTCACCAAATTCTTAATTTCACCCATAAGTCAAAATATATGTGCAGAACCTAGACAAATATGCTTTAAGAGACCCACTATGAATATAAAATACAAATCTCTGACTGAAAAAGAAGTTTTCTCCCAAGAGGATCTTTTTCTTTTTGGGGTAGGGGGTGGTGGTGCTCATGAAATAAGACAAACTTCTGGATTTTAAAAGCTGGTTTGGAGATTGCATGCTTATACTTTGAGATTGAGTATCTTTATTCAAGTTGCTGGAATTTACAGACTACTAACTGAACTGCTAGAAGTCATATAAAAATCACCACTCGTAGTTCCTACAGGAGAAACAGCAAACTAACTGTTGCTGAACTTATAAATCTTTTTTCAAATATTTGAGGTCCAGTTGTTATTTGTAGGTTTCTGGAGAAAATGTTCTAGCATATTAATATCTGTGAATTTATATGAGTAAGCCTGTGTACATTTCTTTATCAATCTGCATTTATTCAGCACTCTAAGATGATTTACACTCTCACAGTCCCTGAAAACCCTGAGGACAAAGTGTTACACATACTCCCAATTATTTATGCATAAAAATATGAGGTTTGGCTATTGGACCCACTGACATAGCTAAACATTTTTGGCCTCCTCACAAGGTAAAGAGTGGAGATGTGGTGGTTTTTGGACTTACATTCCATAGTCTGCATTGGTCTGTGGGAGAAGTGAATAGTGCAGGGGAAAAAAACTCCTGCAACTTTTAAGCTACATGTTTAGAGACACGATTTCATCTATTGAGGCACAACATAAGAATAAGTATATTTTCAAGTTTTATCAACTTTGATCATGGCAGAGCCTGACAAGCTACGCATGGCATACTCAATAAGCCAAAAACAGTAACAATAGATCTCATTCTCCTGTCCCTGAAAGAGCCTCCAATCGTTGGGAAAGACAAGTAAGGAGAGGCTGTTAAAATCTCAGGGTTGGGAGGAATAGAGATGTTACTGGTGCCCACTTGAGTAAATCAATGAACAACAGGATGACAGTGATACAGTGATCAACTTGGATGACTCATCTGCCTAACACTATTTCCTACACATATTCTTGGATAGGCACAATTGGGAGGGGTCAAGGGACATTATATATTAAGTACTTACTCTTCATAGTTATTATTTTAACAAGATTCAACTAAAACTGACAAACTTTATTTTTAATATATTAAAAACTTTTGTTCTGTTTTATTTTGAGGCCATATCTGGGAGTGTGCAGGAATTACATTTGGTATTGCACACAGGAATCATTCCTCAATGGCTCAGGGATCAAACCCTAGTGAGCAGCATGCAAGGCAAGCATGCTCCCTGCTCTACTGTCTGCTTAGCTCTGGTATTTGGCACATTTTATTCCTTTTCTAACATTAGGAAAGTTGATAACATAATATGTTAGCTGTATTCTTCTTATTGCCTAGCACAATGTTTCAAATAGATAATCAGCATCTATTGATTGATTTAAATGTTCATGTTGTATAACAATTTTGACCATTTTAGTGACGTAGTATGGAAAACAACTATGACTAAACTAAATGACGAAATTTTCATTTTTAAGATAAAACCTATAATTTTGATAAGTAAAATCAATATATTTTTAAATTGTGGTCAACTTTGTTTATATATAGTTAACCTGAACACATGTAGTTAAATTTGATGATACTTTAATCTTTCAGGACATGTCTTCGTTCACAAAACAATGATGGGTTACTCTATATTAATTAATTATTTAAAGAAAAAGTAACCTATTTTTCATAGTTTACTCACATAGTAAGAGCCATGTGGTTTACTTCAAGTCACTTTGATGGGATATTTATTCCACAGAAGTTTAAGTAAAATCGTCTACTCTTTTAACGAATATCACTTTTCTATGAGTTTGCCAGGCATGCACCCATTAAGTATTCTATTAGTTATTTATTATTATTCATTATTACCCACTAAATATTCCTTTTCCACTGAGTTTGTAATGTATGCTACCCATTAAGTAAGTTCTATGGATCACATGTGTCACATGTTCACATATGTTTTATCAAATTCAAGACCCAGTTGCTAGAACAGTGCCTGACAGAGGGAGCACAATAAAATTTTCCATGTAGATTCAGTAAGAACACCAGAACATTCTGTTTGAAATTTCTCAGTGGACATTAACTACATGCTTAAAAATGTGACAAGGTCTCTAAAGAGAAAAAAATAAATTATTAAAGAATGTAAAGATACAAAAAGTTAAAGAATTAACAGATGTTTTTGTTTTCTATCAGTTTAGAATTCATATGGAATGATAAAAATGATACAAATTAATTACACACTAACTTACCCAGAAAAAGAACATATATATTATTTTGTTGGCTATGCAATTAATTTGCTCAGCTATCTCGGATAAGTCACTTTATTCAGAAGCATTTTAATTTCCAAATTTTGAGTAAATGCAGTTTACACAGTTTGTGTATTAGATTAAATTTGATAGTTTAAAATGGTGATTTGAGGGGCTGGAGTGATAGCATAGCAGGTAGGGCATTTGCCTTGCACGCGGCCAACCCGGGTTCAATCCCCGGCATCCTATATGGTCTCCCTAGCACCGCCAGGAGTAATTCCTGAGCACAGAGCCTGAAGTAACCTCTGAGCATCACTGGGTGCGACCCAAAAAGCAAAAAATAAAAACTAAAAATAAAATGATGGTTTTATATTTACAAATACAGATAAATGGAGAAACAGTAGATTATACTAATAAAGTGGCATATAAAATATTGACTAGTATTTGATCTTAAGCAATGTATATTACTTAGCATACCTTAAACAAAAAATACTACTTAACCTGTAGAGAATGATGGGGAACATTTGAAAGAAGTTTAACATATATGAATGCCTGGAGTGAAATGCTTGTATTGAGAACTAGGGTTATATATGTGGAAAATATGTTTTTGAAAATAGAGACAAACAAATTTCAAATATGGGGGTTTAGGAACAAAAATAGTAGGAAAGATGCTTCAGAGCAATATAGAAGATGATAAACACTCACATCTAAAGCATATGTGTTCGTGTATATAAATATGTTATAGTGCTAAGAACAGCGCTCAGCACACAGAGAACCTAACGTATTTGTTCCTGTATTTTTCATGTGTAAGCGGAATAAAGGAGAAGAGAGAGTGGAACTGAGGAAATAAATAACGGGAGGGGGGAGAGAAGAGAGGGAAGAGGAAAGGGAGAGAGAGGAAAGCGAGGAGGGAGGGGGAAGAATGGCAAACGAAGACTACGCAGTCTGAGAGTATTGTAGCAATTTGTGAGGTCATTAAAAGCTAATCAAATTATACAATTATTTAAAAAATCTCACCATATGTCAGAGTGCACTACAATCATAAATATAAATTGGAAATATTGCCAGCTATAATTTAATATATAATAACTATATATTAAAGTAGCTGTATTTAATCTTACACTTCAAGTAGAAAATCTTTCTGAATGCTCTCAGCTTCTTTTCCCTTTAGTGACAGAATCTATTTTGTAAGACAGCTTATTTCATTTATGGGTAGTATACATGTATAGACAGAGCTTTCTGATTCTGAGATTAAATTTATCTTCTCATGAGTTCTGCTTGTTATCATTTTTCTCCCCTTGAACCTACACTTAATATGACTTTTGCTATCATGTCACATTCTGGATAAGTTCTCTCTTTTCAGGAAAAACATTTAAGTTCCTTCAATGATCTTCCTATGGCATTTTTTCATAAAAGTCACCATCTGCACTATTTTTGTTTGAAATCTCTCTAGACTAGTAGATTTCTTATTAGAATGTGGGTGCCCTGAAATGAACAAAAACTATACCATATTTAGTCTGACTAGTGCAAATTTCCTCCTAGATGGGGGTATTCTGTCCTATCCTAAAAATAAATTTTATTTCTTAGCAACTAATCATGCTATTGACTTATTTCAACGTGTGATTGCCTAAAAGTCACAACTATGCAATGGTTTGTTGACCTGGTGAGCTTTCTTTTTTTACTTTTGCCTTTCAAACTGGTTGAGATATTTCTGAATGGAAAATTCAGGAAACTTGGCAGGTTGTAAAAGTGTTTCTTTTGAAAAATGTGTGATTTTGTTATTTGGGGGGAGAGATGGAGTGTTCTATATAGTCAAATTTTATTAATTCAAGAGTAGAGGATATACGTTTTAAACTAATACAAATTCTGAATCACTTTGTAATTTGAAAAATAATTATATTTTAAACAAACGAAACTAGAAACCATGATGATATTTTCAAGGAAAAAATATTTTCAGCTTGCTGTAATGCATAAATATCACTAATAATTAACAGCGTTGTTTTCTCTCTACATTTCATCATTAAACCCCTTTAAAACTAGCTCCTGATGTGCTCAATGTTAGACTTTAATTTTATGAGCCAACTTTTATACGTACAGAGAGGAAAAAAATATAAGTAAAAGCTACCACTTTTAGAGCATTTACTATTTTTAGGGCTTTCTTATATGCACTTTACTTGAGTACTTAAACTTCTCAACAACTCTATGAACTAAAAAGTATTGTTATCATCAGACTACTCATCTATATTTTACAGATGGGCACACTGAGATACTGAGAATTTGAATAAAATCCTGATGTGAAATAGCCTGTAAATCAAACACGGAATTTGAATCTGTCTACAGAGTTGATGTTCATGGTTTTTCCCTATCTATTCATATCTATTGGAACAGTATAATTTAAATAATATTTTATAGTACTAAGAAAATGTTCCAAAATTCTTTGGTCTAAGAAAACAGGATTTAAGTGTAAGTGAAACTTCCATAGTCTAGACTAATAGTATATCTTCTCCACATCACATTGCTCTAGTAATTGTCAAGGAAGTTTCAAAAATGATGTTAGATGCTTTTTGTAAATATGGTGTTTGATTAAACATTTCAGGATCTCATTAATGACTTCATGTGGCATAAAGTTGTCTGAAATGTTTATAGATATGTGGATTTATAAAAATTAATTAACCCAAACCTGAAAGGTAGATAGTTGGAGTCCAGTCTATGAATTCTTGAGTGAATAATTGAAGTCAATTCAGACATCAATCATGAATCCCAAAATTTAGTTTTGATTCTGTTGAAATTATTTCTCCTACTTTGCAAAAGTATTTAACATTCCTAATTTTCAATTGTTCTATCTTTAAAAGGTGTAGATGATTTCTCCAAACTTTCAAGCTCTTACCTTCTATGTTTTAAGATATTGAACGAAAATAGTAGAGACTCAGAGAAAAGGTTTAAAGAACTAGCATGAATGAAAGAATAAAATATAGCTTCTACTTCACCATTTTCAATCATACTGGGTTGAAACGGTAATGGAAAAAGCAAAGAGGGAGATTGATGACTTTCATTCTCCACAATGTGGCTCAGAGCATTGCTCATATTAAATGACTGGAGAGAAAAAGAAAAGAAAGTGGAAGGAAAGGAGGGGTAGGAGAAGGAATGGGGGAAAGGAGAAGGGAGAAGGAAATGAAGAAAAGAGAGAGTTTTCATGTGAATTGACATCAGTGCAAAATATATTAGATGAATTGTTTATAATGTATTTCCCATAATAATCTGGCTTTCCTTGAAACATTGAGCTATTAAAACAAATTTTAATGCCTAGTAAAATGACTTTGTGGTCCCTGCCATTGCACTCAAATATAAATGCTGACAACTTGTTTTCTGTTTCCACTTGGCAGAATTAATGTTTTTAAATTAAAATGATAAATGGTTGGTTATGGTAAAATGGTTGAACTAAATTCTATATTGAAGGTCTATATTTCTCCTTAAAGCACAAACTTTTATTCCCAGGTAGATTTCTGTTATATTAAATAAAATGGTCATCATTTTTGGTCCAACATATGCAATATGAGATGTCCTAATTTATGCTTCTATTTCTTATATGGCAGTACTTTTCAGAAGACCAGAGAACTTTGAAAATAAGTCCAGATATTTTTATTAATGGGGTAACCCAGGTGTATAAAAGATTTTCCTAATATTTTTACTCAGGCCTTTCAAAACATTCAAGTATGATTGATTTTTATTTTCTTCATATATTGCCAAAGGCAGTGCTAAAGACCTGGAAAGATTCACTTTGATCTGACAATAGTTTTGCTTGCCATGTGCTTACAAAGTTGAACACAGCCTGATAATCAATTGCAACTCTCCAAGCCTACACTTAGTCCCTTGAGGATTTATTTTAGTTTTTAAGAGGAAACTTAAGCAGTTATATTTGAATCTGTTAAATGAGCTGATTCAAATCACAAAGAACTTTATAGTCAGTTTTTAGCCATTACGTGGGATGAAATTATCATAAAATATTTTAATATGTAAATATTATTGAAATTCTTCGTGTTCCTGGAGTGAGCAGATGCCATTGGGCTACATTAGCATGTGACAGGGATGAATGGAGACATTACTGGTGCCTGCTCGAGCAAATCAATGAGCAATGGGATGACAAGTAATGCAAGTGATTAAATCTAATTGAAACTATTAATAAAATTATTCATAAATAAAGCTTTCTATCAAAACAAAGCTCCCAGAAGAAAGTGATGCAGAATCTCAAACTGCAGAGCCTGGCAAGCTACCTGTGGCATATTCGATATGCCAAAAAGGGTCTCATTCCCCTGACCCTGAATGCAACAGGTCCGGACAAATGTAGACATTACTGGTGCCCACTTGAGCATATTAATGAGCACGAGATGACAGACAGTGACGCAGTGAAAGCTTTTTATTTGGGATTTTTATGACCTTCCTTGGTGTCCACCATACTTCCACTCCTATCTTCATCCTATCTCTAGAATTTTCCATGCATTCAGTGACTTCTGAATTCCAGAATCCTTAAGAATTTCTGCCTTCACATTGCTAATGAGATCTAAGTTTCTGTAGATCTGTTCATCACACCTTTGTCAAAATATATGCTTAATTGCCTTGAGATGGTAGGGTTCTAAGGTTTTGGTAGCATTCGTGACTAGCAAATTTTGGCCTTCAGATTACCCATAAGTAAAATAAAGGATTTGAAATTATGACCTAGAAGTGTCTATCTATTAATAAAATTGCTTGAAATAAGTTTTTCCCCTAAAATTATTTAAATTTCACTTAAATTTGATTTAAATTTTAGTTAAAACATATGGGTTCAACATGGCAATATCTAGCAACATCATAATTTCACTTTATTTGTTGTCTTAGAACACTAAAATTAATATTTCAGTACTTCTTTATGAATTTTTATTTTCTTCAAATAAAATGCCATGTGGTTATTTTTATTCCTTTTATCAACTCTCTTTCTTTACTTTCATGTAGAAATATTTAGCTAGTTCATAGACAGAAGAAGTGATTTATATGTACTTTTAAAACTTAAATACTTACTCAGATCCTCATAACAGTTTGTTTTAATTCTGAATTTTTCATCACATTTTCCATTGCTGTTGGTATCATCCCATCAATACTCTCTCAGACAGTTAATTCTTATCAAGTTTCCCAAAAATTGTCTCTTTCTAAAAGTGATCACATCTATAAACTGCAACTCATATATCAGATGGCTTATTTTAAAATATTTCCTCTTGAAAGTTCAACCGTTGGTACTATAAATAATCAGTTTGGGAGCATTTAAAATTTATATGTCCAGAAACCAACATATTTACCCAGCTTAAGGAAAATGACACATGTTAGATTTTATTAATTTTTGATTTCTCTATCTTAAAACAAAGAAAAAGATGATAAATCCAAATTGAGGCATCTGGATGTCTTTCTCACATTTTAAACATCTGCATTTTTTCACTTTTGATCCTGTTTGGTCTTATATAAACCTAAGTACAGTGAAGGAGAATATCAAGGGATTTTGATTAACATAGACAGCAAATCTGAGTAATCCATGTTCTGAGAGTTCTGTTTTTTGTCTAGATTGGAACATACTACTAATGAGGTCAAAGTTTATGTAGGTTTGTTCTTTGTATGGGCCAGTTAGCTCTGATTGGTTTATGACCACAAAATGCACCTCTCACTTCAGCCAGCTGACCAGAAAATGAGTTTCCTTGTTTTCTTCAGACGGTAATATAAGAAAAACAAAATGGAAAATCTCAAATACTTGAAAAATAATATAAAATATATTCACCATGTTTGATAGATTAGCAGTATAATTTTGATATAAAGGTAATAGTTATGGTAACTTATATAAAGCCAATTATCTGCCAACCACTATCCTATGCACTTTACACATGTTAATCCACAATTTTCTCAAGAATATTCATATATAATTATCCCTACCTTACCTGTAAGGACATGAAGGCACAGACATTTAAGTAATTTGCCCAAGATAAAAATGGCATCTTGTATATTTTAAATCCTTTGACTGTGTTTTCTCTCTAATGAAGTTGGGATACTCATATCAGTATAAAGAAAAGTATGTCAAAGAATGTGACAAATAAATATTTATTCACACTTAATTCATTGGCATATCTGTAAATATGTCTATGCGCAGTGCATTTATTTAACCTAATCCTTATTATTTCACCCAAAATGATCTTTACAGGCATAAAATTACCATTTACTAAAGAGAAGGGCAATGCTATTGTTGTCAATGAGTCAGTATACAAAGTCTATATTAAGGAAGAAAAGTCTATGTAGTTAGAAACAATGAATGACATTGGATGGCCCCATAGAACTAAATTTTATGACTGTTAGAATGAACGACTGTTCTGAGAAGAATGAACTGCAAAGAAATCTCAGAAATGTTGATTTTCAACCATATATTTACATACAATTCATAAATCCTAGATGTAGACACAACATGCAATTTATTTTGTTCTTCCACCCAGATCCCCCATTTTCCAGTGCCATGTAATCCCATCAATGGCCAACATCCAGAGACTATAAAACCTAGCTCCCAGAACATCTAATAGCCTAGTTCTCCCTCCTGGAGAAATTTACAATCTACCGAGAGTCTATTGCCTGCTCAAGATAGCCTGGCAAGCTCCTCATGTGTATTCATATCCCAAATACAGTAACAGATATATACATACCTCTCGGAGAGCCTGGCAAGCTACGGAGAGTATCCCGTCCACATGGGCAGAGCCTGGCAAGCTACCCGTGATGTATTCGATATGCCCAAAACAGTAATGATAGGTCTCATTCCCCTGACCCTGAAGGAGCCTCCAATAGTTGGGAAATACGAGTAAAGGAGAGGTTGCTAAAATCTCAGGGCTGAGTGCAATAGAGATGTTACTGGTGCCCACTTGAGTAAATAGACGAACGATGGGATGACAATGATACAGTGATTTCTTTTAAAAATTGATATAATTATTACTTGACTAAAGAAAACAAATAAAAAACTCTCATAATTTTATGTGCTCTAATAGTTGAAACTTTACATATGCTCTCAAATTCATTTGTCTAATTGACAAATATGGTGAGAGTAGCTATTCTTTGCCCAGTTCTTTTATGGATACTTGGACTATAGCAAGAAATAATACATAGTTAACTATTTTCAGAAAAGCTTTATCTCTTCTGTAACTTTCTGCTTCAAAATTAAAGGCTCCTTTCATATTTTGTATTCTTTTTGCTCATCTTCTAGTATTAAAAACTTGCCATACTCCAATATATACATATGTCCATTTAACTCCATTTATTTTCCCTTCTGAACAATAAAACTGTATTTCATACTCTCCCCAACTCACTATCCTTCTCCCTACTTGTAATGTCAGTATCATCTTATGTTAACTTCTGTGTTTTTGGATTGTTGTAATTATTGCTTGGGGGCCACATCCAGCATTGCTCTGGGTTTATTCCGGCCTCTGCACTAAGGGGTTACTGCTGGTGAGTTCAGGGGATCATATGTGGGGCTGGGGATCAGACCCCAGTATAACACATGCAAGGCAAGCACCCTATTCATTGTACTCTCAGACCTCCGTTGCCTTCTTTATTTTTGACCCATGTACTGGATGAATTAAGAAGACTCCTTGGACTTAGAAGAAATCAAAGAAACATATTTAAAACAACTTATCTCTGAACGGCTGTGCAGTGACACCTCTTTTCCAAATCCTATAAAATACTTATTAGACCATTACGTGATATTAGACCATTATTTTGTTAGAGTGCAGAAATGTTGTGACATTTACCTACACTAACTGATAAAAACATTTGTTATAAAATTTTCTTAGTAAATTTCAAGATGATGATTACTCTGCCTTTAAGTTTTGTGAAATTCTTTCCTTTGATTTCAAGCCTTGCATGGGTTTCAAGTATCCATTGCTTTTCACAGGTTTATACTGTTTACTTTCTCCACCACTCTAACACACTTCAAGAAATCTCGCATTAAGTGTGCCTAGCCCTATATTTCTTTTTTAAAGCTGCTGACAAACATCCCAATCTCCACTTCTTAGAATTCTCTGATTATATAACTTCAACGTTCTTAAAATCATGTTTTATTCAAAATTGGAGGTTGAAATTTAAAGGTAATTAGAAGATAATACCTAAACTAACTAACCTTATTCTTTCTTTGAGAACCTGAAATTATGTTTAGTGAAGTGAATATAATTATTTGTTCTAAATAAACTAATTTGCAATGGTAAATGACAACTTTTCCTAACCATTTTCTTTCTTATAACATTTGTGAGGTTCTCCAATAGTCAATATACCTATCATTGTGTTGCCTCTAATTTTATTCTTATAAGGTGATTCAATTGACAAGGTAAATTTAGTCCTCTAAAAGTATCATTTTGATACCACTAACATTCTTAGTCTTTAGAGTCTTTATTGACTTATTTTCCTCCATTTTCCACTTTATCACATAATTATAGCTTGCCTATCCTTCTTCCTGACACTTCAAAGAATTTATATGGGTTTAAAATGTGCCTGTCAAGGTGGCAGATGAGGTTGGGTTGGGGAGGTGGAGGGATAGGATGGGCAGGAGGAAGCATGGGAACACTGTTGGAGGAAAGTCAACACTGGTGGTGGGATTTGTGCTGAGAGATTTTATGCCTAATACTCAACTATCAATAAGTTTGTAAATCTTTGATTAAATAAAATTTTGGAAAAATAATTTGCATGGGGTTGGAGTCGTGGTAATATAGAGAGTAGGGATGGTAGGGTGCTTGCCTTGCATGCTACAAACTCAGGTTTTATCTACTGCACCCCAAATGGTCCCTTACCCTGATAGAAGTGATCCCTGAGTACAGAGCCAGAATAAGCTCTGGGAGCCATTGGGTATGGTCCAATTCATTTCTCCATTAATTATCCAGGTCACAACTTCCTATCTCTGAACTAAACTTATGTGTGAATTGTAACAACTACTTCTTGAAATGTCCTGCCACCACTTTCTTCATTTATCTAGTTCCCCCTATATCTGCTACTAATATGAATGAAAGTACCCTATCCGTCTTATTTCTTATTATTCTTTCACATGGATTTCTGCTCTTGCTAGACAAATATACTTGCTATCAATTAAATAGGACTTGCCTGTTTCCCCCTTAATTTTCACACGTACTATCACCTGTGTTTGAAAGTCTATCCCATTCCTGTTATTTAATTAGTTATTTACTCTACATATATAGTGTAAACTTTTATAGACTGAGATGTATTTTTAAATGCTAATTTCGTCATGCAGTTGAGATATAACTACTTGAAACTAGAGACCTCAGTTTTCAAAAATGTATTAGTATTATACTTTAATAGAAAGTGTAAAATGGGAACTCAATATTCATGACTGACTTTAGTACTGTTTGTAGAAAGTATGGTTGAGTATACTAGAAGTGATGAGAGGTAAGACAAATTTAGAGGGGTGTAGATGATTTTACAAACTATGACCTCAAAGTAAATAGAGAAACATGACTTTCTAAACATGCTCATATTGATTTAAATTCTAAAAAATAATTTGGTATAAATTTTTTGAAATAATTGAATACTGTTTATTGAACATCCCAATACAGTCATTAGAATACCTTAATGTTCAAATTTCTACCAAACATCTTTGTACAAAAATGCGTGAATAATCGAGAAATTTGAGCCACATTATTTTCAACATTAATTTGTTTCCCAGAAAACAACTTTTAGCATTCAAATTTAACTGGAAACTATGAAAAAAATTTCCATTTTAATTTCATTATCTTTTTATCAATTCACTACATCACCTTAGGAATGAAAATGAGGAGTGTGAAGATTTATATATGTAATTTTCAGGACATTTCCCTTGGTCACTACTTGATATTCTATGAAGTACTCAGTGAAAATAAACCAATTTGTTTAAAAAATACCAAATGGAAATAATTTTTTTGTATTTTTATACAAAAATTACTGTACTTCTATATCTTGTACCATTCAGATCATGTGGCCATTCAGATATTCTTTTACATTCCTTTCCAGAACGTCCTTCTTTTACACCTATCAATTTTCCACTGTGTTATAGAACTAAACCATAGCTTTTTTTTTTTTTTTTGCTTTTTGGGTCACACCCAGCGATGCACAGGGGTTACTCCTGGCTTTTCACTCAGGAATTACTCCTGGCGGTGCTTGGGGGACCATATGGGATGCCGGGGATCGAACTCGGGTCGGCCGCGTGCAAGGCAAACGCCCTACCCGCTGTGCTATCGCTCCGGCCCCTAAACCATAGCTTTTGACTCACTTTCATGTCCTCTTGAACTCCTTATTAAAGTTATCTTTCAGGGAAGGAATGATAGGACACCTGTCTTGGACATGGTCTACCCGTTTTAATTCATCCCCTGCTTCCCACCAGGAATGATCTCTGAACGTAGAGCCATGGGTAAGTACTGAACGCTGCATCATGTGGCCAAAAGAAAAAAAATTCCCTTTCATAACTGAACTGTTCTCATCTTATTGCGCCCTACTTCCCTTGATAAAGCCCTGGAATTTTAGCCCATAATCCTCAAACAAAATATCAATTTTTCACTGAGGTTCAAAATTTATTATAAGCATCCAAGTGTCTGTACACATTTTAAATTTTATTTTTGTTTTTATTTATTTTTATCTGTGATTATTTTAATTAAGAAATGCTGATTAACAAAGTTATTGATAGTTAACTTTTAGACAAATAATGTTCTAGCACCATCCTACCACCAGTATCAATTTTTCTCTATCAGTGTTCCCAAGTGACAGACACTTTTTAAAGTTTGGTTGCTACACTTTGAATCTCATGCCTAAGTGTTGTTGACTCCATGGTTTAATATTTATCTATACCATCCTCCACCATTACTGATATGCACGTCTTTTTATAAAAGAGAATTTTTGGACCAGGAGCTAATACGGGGATTAAAGTGTTTGCCTTGCATGCGGCTGATCCTGGGCCAATATATGTCCCCTGACCAAGCCAGGAGTTATTCCTGAGCACAGAGCAAGAGTAAGCCAGTAGGGCCAAAAGAGAGAGGAGGGTGGATAATTATTGAAATAAAAACATACATATGTCTAATTAAACCAAAGTCGGATGTAGTTCCTTACTTTTCAAATACTCTCTAGGTAGCTTTTATAGTTTCCTTAATTATATTGGAGCCCATAGATTACCAAACTGCTATATTTCATGTCTTACAAAATTGAAACTATTGCAATATAGTTTTCATTTATGTGTACTATAATTCTGAGTATTTATGTCATAACTACAACGATTTATATTTTAAGAATATTTCTAGTGAAAATTACATCAATTTTTAAAATTATGTGTACTGATGACAGGTTAGCTAAATAAATTTTCTTTAAGTATATAGAAACTAGTTGCATGTGTACTTTTCTAAATATTTAATATTCATTTAAGAGAAAATTTTAGAAATAAATATTTTCTAGTGTTAAATAACTAGAAGAATCCATAAGGTTCTAGACTAAATACTTATTATACCTGCATGTACTATATAATTAAAAGTATCAAATGAAAATTAAATTTTGAATTAACATCTAGAAATAAATTTTTATAGATAGTGTACACATTAGTTCCTGAAAATGGTAGAAAAGGTTTCTTGTCAAGTTCCCCAGCACAAGTGTGAATGCTCTGTTTTTGAGTACCTACTAGCAGTGAAAGGACACATTGTGGCCAGCCAACTCAAATTGCTACCCACGTTTAATCATTGTAAATAAAGGAAGCAGAGAGACCCATGTTATATTTTCAGAACTGGCATGCTCAATACAGAATTATTAGTTTAAAAATACCACTGAACATTCTATATGAATTAATCTAGACTTCTGTGAAAAGCAAAATAATAAAAAGTACAATTGGTCACTTAAACACATACTTCTCGTTTCATGCAGGTTATTAACTTAGTGATTTTACATAGCATTAAAGAACAATGATGGTAGTACAACTTTTATAACACTTGGAAAACAGTTCAGAATAGATAAATTCTATCTTTAAATACCTATCACTTTTCTCAGTGGAAAAAATACATCTATATAATCTATAAAACACCTATATATTGACTAAGATTTTTCAAAGGAGGAACTAATTGTTCAAATGTGAAGTGAATATGTATCACTGCTCAGTATTTATATAATGAACAATGCATTTTTCTGAGTAGCTAGATTAGAAAAGTAACAGAGAAACAAGTACTTTGAACAAAATCCTTGGATTTCAGGGAATCAGTCATGTAAATAGAAGCAGTAAGCAAATAGTCAAAAACATATTATCTAATTTTCTCTTATACATTTGATTTTCACAATTACAAGTACTGGAAAAATTATTCATCTTTTACACACCTTATATTTTTAATGTATATATTTGTCAAAAACTTAATTTAAGAATCATTTTCAAAACATCAGAATAAGTCTTGATTAATGACGGACCCACAGAGGCATTTGGGTGTAGAAAATACCAAATTGCTCAATTGGAAAAAAACACAAAGCAGTAACTCACAATAAATATTAGAATACAAACACAATCCTTACAGCTAATTCATATTATTTTAGGTTATTCACGGGGATATTCTAATATGGTACAGTCACAATCACAATTTGAGGGTGGAAAAGTTTAGTCTATCAAATATAATCTTTGAAGAGCTGGAAATAGTGATTCTGCAGGAGCCTTAAATGCATGGCCAAGCAGATAGTGTATATGTACATATTAGTCGTTTCACAACTACATGTCAGATGAGAAACACTGAAATTGCTGTTCTACTACTAATAAACTTGATTATTTTCACATTTCTTCTATGAATATTGTGATTTTCCTTATTTTTTAATGCTAATATTTGCAGTCAATATTTTTTTAAAGTCAAACTCCAGAGATGCTGGGAAAAAAAGTAGAAAGATGGTCCAACCTTGCAGAAAGATTGTAGCAAGTCATTATATCACTTGGGGAAAAAAATCCAAATGTAAATTTGTTAGCAATAACAAAGAGATATGCCCCTAAAATGTTTTTTTAAAGATCAAAACTTTTGAAATAGAATACAGAGCTATAGGACTGTTCAAAATTATCCTAGAAGGACTAACAACCTATGCATTCATTTGCTTATGCAATGCACATTGTTGACTTACCTAGAAGTTTGCCTACAGAGGATGTTTTTGCCTAAGAAAACCAGAAAATTTTGTTTTGAATTGCTGATTTAGTCTAAAGAAGGTTTCCATTATGTTGAGGTTGTTCTGAATGTGTTAATAACATTTTTCTTGATTAAGTTTCCTTTACAATATTCTAATTGAAGTGCTAATTCTTGATTTTCCATTTACTCCATAAAACTGCTCATTTCCCTCTTAAAATTAGTTTCAAAATTTTCAAAATCACTGAAACTATTTTGTTTCCCTTTTTCAACTACTATATAGATATCGAATTATTCACAAATACTGAGCAACATAGCTCAGCTACTAAGCTTGCAGTCATAAAACTGGTATCTAAACAACAGAATTATTTATTTTTCTGTTCAGGAAGAAATCCAAACTGTATAACAGAATAATGTATACTATAAAAGCAGGAATTTGTTCCTACTTTTTTAGCTATGTAAACAAAAAATTAAAGTACAAAATGCATTTTTGTGCCCTTTTCTTCAAATACTTTTTCAACACCTCAGTGTTAGTGGGTGTACTTTATGCTTACTATAGCAAAATCCTGTATGCTCACAGGGTTCTTCAGAAAACTTAATAGTTTTCACTACCAAATATCACTAGTGAAGCTTAGCTCTTTGGGTGATAAAGACAACAATGTATTGTTCCTATGAAATTCATGGGTATCTTTCAGGGTGGTATTAAGGGGTACCTGTCCATTGAGTAGTGTAAGAGGCAGGTTACAATAGCTATGGTGGTTGCCTAAGGAAGGTACTTGCAAGGTGGAGGGTGGCATCTCATGTTTATAACTTCTGCAACAATGCCTCATTTGCATTGAATCTGAATGGTGGAAATCGGGGAGATCAGCTTGAGATGACATGAGAGAGGCTGAGGTACTGGTCATGGCAATAGAGGGTATAGGTTGGAGTTCACCAAAAAGTCCTTGTTCTGCAGAGTCAAGAACATGGCACCGAGAAAGCATTTCTTTTTTCTTTATGGGCATTTCATACACTAAGTGCTTCCAAAACTTAGAATTTAATTTGTTGCTTTTGGGTCCCTTCCACTTGATCATGGACAGAAGTTTGATGTTGCGCTTTAGTGATTCCAATTCCTGGTAATTCACCTTCCCTTTTAATTCTGTACATTCAATCAAAATCACTTTGATTTCTCCACTGACTAGCATGTTATGGAGCCTGCTTTCCAACTCGAAAATGCTCCATCCTCGTCTGAGAATATAGTCTGGAGTTAGCACGATAATAAGTCTTCTGCTTTGTTCAACACATCTTGTGAGATCTTCAATGTATGCTACAAATCACAGAAAGAGAGAAAAAGTAAAACAAAGACATTTTGTGTCTTCAAAGCATCACACTCTAGAATAGCAAAGATGTAGTTTTTCAATAAGGTACATTACATTTTTAATGTATTGAATATTTAGCAAACATTCTCAAATAAAAAAAAACGGTAATCCTTATTTTTCCTGCCCTTATCATTACTATTAATATTCTATTGGATTATATAGACCACCTCTTTTGGAATTTATGTGTATTTTGTTTAATCATTTAATTCAAGTTAAGCATTCAAGCTAAGTAAATAATCAGCTAATGGATAATTAAAAGATAAACTGTGCCTCTTAATCAATCTGTGCTTTTGGTTGGTTCCCGATACTCTCACCATGACCTAGGATTTTGCAGTTCTCAACTACAAACACATAGAAGGGCTTATAGGTATGAATACTCCAGAGTGATAGAGATGGTTGAAAATCTCTTCTAGAGTCATTATTTTTGCTTCCAAATACCTTCTGTTAATTGCCATCTTAGATTTTGCTCTAAGATTTAAACTTGGAGATAGGGAGTGGGGTTTGTGTATGTCTGTGAGTGTGTGTGTGTGTGTCCATTCATGAGTAGAGTTTGAATCAGTTGCTCTTTTACAGAGGAGGAGTGAGAGGGTTGAATCATAGGTGGATTTGTTGGTGTGGAATGAACTGTAAAGGAGGAGGGGCCCACTCTTTGAGAAGTAAGTACACTTTGAGGGGCAATTCTGTGAGGTGAATATGTCATGTTGAGTTATATGACTTCTTATGGTAAAAAAATACTCAACTAACTTTGGATTTGTTTATTCCATGGTACAATTCCTTTTTAGTCATGCTTCCTAAAGACTTATTCACCAATAAGGGAAATACACATATGTGTTAACAAATGGAGACTTAGACACAGGTGCTGCAACAGAGAGCTGTTTTTACTAAGCATAGACCCTGTCTACTATACAGTGCCCTAGAGCAGAAGCAGTGCTTAAAGAAGCATAGCAACATTTGTCACTGCAACTCTAGGCAAGGTTACAAACTGCTTTCAAGGAGTCATATGCAGCCCCGTACAAGTCATTTGAAAAGAGAAACTTATTTTACAGATGCATATTTTGCTGATAATCTCTCTTCTCCAGGGTTTATTTCCACCAATGGGCAGCAAGAAAACTTTCACACGTGAAATTGATTAAATTTTCTAAATATTCTACAGAAAAAAATGTTTAAAAGATACATAGAATCGCTCATTTAACAATTTGATGTTACTGCTGTTTTGAAATACATTTCAGGACTTTCTCATGCAGTAATTACAAGACTTATTTGAGATGATAAAGCAACTTCTGTGTAGGGAAGGAACCTCTTAAGAACTTCAAGCACTTATTTTAGATATTATATTTTTGGGTAAAAAAGAAAACACCACAGTATTGAAATCTGCAAAAAAAAAGTGAAAACAAAGACAAAATGAAGCAAAGCAAAAACACCACACATGTAGCAAGAAGCAATTGTCACTCTGTAATTATTATTTAGAGAACTGGTGAAACAGAATGACAGGAAAGGTAGAAAGTTTCAATAAAGTGGAAAAATATTATCCCAATGTATCAACAGCTCTGACTCTTCATTTTCTTCCTTTCTTTCTGCTCCCAAAAATAAAGAAGTTATGTGGGAAGCTTCATCATTAGAAGTTGAATCTGTAAGATATAGTAAAATAAACTATCATGCATCTTTCCCATTATTCTTTTCACCTTTTCTCCAAAACTAAAATATACCCAAACCCAAACCCAGAATCATGGTTTACATGCAGTAGTCCACAAAAATACAGTTTTATAATGTAAGGGTGAGTTAGCATTTAACATTATAAAATAATTCCTTACAAAGTAATTTACCAATGGGTTATTCTGAGTTTTATTCTTGCATTACTAAGTACAGTTTTTATTTGATTCTTGAAAAAAATGATTCTGTATAAACCTTGTAAGAAGCATATGTGTCATAAAACTATATATGAGCAAACAATATTTTCCTTTTGTTGGAATACAGTCAAATTCACTTTTTGATTTTACTTTTGAAATTAAAAAAAAAATGTCTACATATGTCTATATATGCCGCTATTTACTCAGAAGTTAAAAATGACAACTTCGGTGTTCACCATTGCAAAAGAAAAACCTACATAAGTGTTATAATTAATTTGATTAATATTCCATGGGATTGTATTCTCTTTTCCAAATGTGGAAAAGCCTAGGCTAATGTGCTTCTCCCCTACTAGTACAGTTCTTATTCTATTTACAGTCTATTATATTTTGACATTTGGCAGCAGAGTGCAACATTTGGGTTCTTGGGCTTCATTGAGATTAATTAGACAGAATTTGCATTTGTCCTCTGCAGAAAAGCCTGTTAGAACAGGCCCTAATAAGCTCAGCTGCACAGGGTGTGGATATTTAAGGGAACCTTGGAGAGAGGGAGTGGTCCCTGTCTCTTGCATACTACACTGGGTGTGCTTATCCTGGCAAAGCTTAGTGGAGAGTCGGGGCAAGCATCCAGATAATTCCAGCTGAAAACCTGCTGTGGAAGAAAAAAAGTTCTGAATTATCCTGGTTTGCCCTATATATACATTAATCATATGCACTGGAGTCAGTCAGTACATCAAAATTTCCCTGGGTAGACATAGCCTAAATGTCCCAAAGAAAACATGAACCATTTGCTTGGGCCCTGGATTTTGTGTTCCATTTCACTTGGTGAAAAACCAAGTGGAAGTTTTCAGATGTGAAGCCCACATTTCACTTCATAGGATGGTGATCGGTGGCCAGCAACCTCAATGTTTGAAAGCAGCTGGGGAGGTGCCGCAAAGAGCTGCCTGGCTCTAAGGAAAAGGAGAGATTGTACCCTAGTTTCCAGATTCTGGCATGCTCACTGTTTTTCTCTTCTTTTATTAAAAATTCTTTTTCTCCTTATTTTGCTTCTACCAACTTCTTTCTCCTTTCTTTATTTCCCCTTTTCCATCATGCATCTGTCTTATCCTTTTACCTTCCTCATTGCTTTGTTTTGGTTCAGCTATCTCTTGTTCTTCCCTTCCTGTCTCATCTGGCAACACCCCACCCCCAGGTTACTCTCCTGCCTTCTTATAGCTTTGCTTTTTTTCTATTGGGGAGAAACAACAAAACAAGAACCCGGACATCACAGAAAATGTAAGTAAATTAACCAGAGAACAAAGAGGCAAGTAGAGAAAATATTGTTTCTTGTTAATCTTTACACAGGGAGTTGGTGCTTCTATGCACAGGTGCTCCAAATAATTTCGCCTTGCTCTGGGGTGACATGTCTGCATCCATTGACTGTGAATTGAAACCTGATTGATTGGAACCATGTCTTATTTTTTGTATGGCTTTTGAGCTAAAAATGATTTTAAAAATATTTAAGGGTTTGCACAAAAAGAACATGATGTAGCAGAGACCACATAAGAGCCACAAAGCCTAAAATATTTATTGTCTTCACCTCTAGAGAGAAAATGTGCTGCTCATGTATTAGAAGCCAATCAGGATGCTTAGATCTGGAAAAGTTCCAAGTGAACTAAGCAGAAACAGGTATTGAGTTAAAACATTGAGGAACCATAACTCTTGATATTCCTGACAGGCAATGCTGCTTGCCTTTGCAGGACTGTGGTTTTGTGGGAGAAATTTTAGAAACCTGCAGAAACCATTTTTTTAAAAAGTTACTTACCACAAAGTGATAATAAAGATTTTTTTTAAGTTCCTAAATCCACAGCACCTATGAATGCTTGCTAAACTGTGCCTTGACTCGTTCAAGAAAATTTAGGAACTGTATATCAGGAATCCTTTAAAAGATAATTTTTCCAAGAAAAATATAAAATACACCTTAAATAAAATGTCATTATTTCTTTGTAAATTAAAAATTTTGATCTGAAGTAACTTATGATGGCAGAAAAAAACCCTAAAAAAACTAAAAAAAAAAAAAACTGGAGCGATAGCACAGCGGTTGGGCGTTCGCCTTTCACGTGGCCAACCCAAGTTCGATTCCTCCACCCCTCTAGGAGAGCCCGGAAAGCTACCAAGAGTATCGAACCCGCGTGGCAGAGCCTGGCAAGCTACCCGCGCCTATTGGATATGTCAAAAACAGTAACAATAAGTCTCTCGATTAGAGACATTACTGGTGCCCGCTCGAACAAATTGATGAGCAACAGGATGACAGTGATAATAGTATAAAAATTCAAAAAAACTTAAAAACTGAAAAATTAAGTTATTTCTTATGACTTAATTTCTCTAGAAAAGAGTGTGAAACTACACTAGAGTTTAGCTTATCATATAGGAAGCAAAACTAATTATATTAAGCTTATTTGTGATGTCACATTTTGGAAAAGAAAAAATTCTCTTCAGCACTGATTGTGTAGTGTACTTAGTTTGCTATATGTTCATTTCTTTGTATTACAATTCAAATTTCAGAAAGCATTTTCTTTTTTCTGTTTTGGGAGTTTAAAGAAAAATATTGTAGAATAAAATACATTGACAACTGGTTCTACCTGGGATGAAAAGGTATCAGAAAAGTGGTGAAAGTTTATGTTGCAGTATCAGCATTTGTAGTAAAAAAGAAAATGATTACCTCAAATCATATTTAAAGCAAATCATATGTAATGGGAAGTTCCTTTCAGGGACAGTTGTGTAAATAAAATCCCAGTGAATTTTGGAAAGTAGGACCAGATCTAGAAAAGTGACTTGAAAATAGGTCATAATATTATTAAGAAAGTCAAAAATTAAGTCCAACAAACAAAAGAAGCCTTATGAAATGGTCTCTACTAGAATATTCGGATAGATAAAGATGTAGCTATATATGCATATATACATTTACAGATACAGATATAATTTAATTTTTAAGTCATGTTTGGTGGTGCTCAGGGCTCACTCCTGGCAATGCTTGGGGAACATATGGGGTTCTTGGAATAGAACCAGGGTTGACTGCATAGGGCAAAGGGCAAGTAAGTCTGTTTCATACTGTACTATCTCTCTGGCTCCTTTATATACTTTTCTAAAATAACTCAGTACTCCCTTAAATCTTAGGCACTTTACCTGCTACGTTGTATGTAAAGAACAGGGGAGAAAAATGATTCCTTTACATTCACGGATTTCCATTTGGCCTTCTAATAACTGACCCCCACCTGATTAATCAACTAATAAATTAGCTATTTGAAAATTATTTTATTGACACATGTACTTTGTTTCTATTAGGAACAGTTGGCAACCTGAAAAAAGTTAAAAGAAAACATTTGGCCTGTGGACAAGGCTATCATTTATTACTTTGCCCTGTTCAAGTAGTAGTATTTGATATGCTTATAACCTACAACTGTATACCTAGGGTGATGAAGAATGTATTTTAATTCTTCTAATGTTTTAATGTTAGATAATTGATAGCAATGAAAGGTGATACTTATGAAACCTATGGGTCATTATATCAAGACTTAAAACTAAGGAGCCAAAAATCAGTGCTTTAGTACAGTGGGTACAGTGCTTGCTTGCATGTTACCTGTCAGGGGCCAATCTCCATCCAGCACATCCAGGATTGATCTTTTAGTACAGAACCAGAAGTAAGCCTTCAGCACTGCCACATGTGGCCCCCACAAACATAAAAATAAATTTGGTGGATTTGGTCTCCTAAGTGGTGCTCAGGAGGTAGAAAGCTCTAACTGCAATTCTCAAAGCAGATGTGAGGTTTAGTACAAGGACCTGTGGATGTCGTGATTCTCCACCCTCTGCAGCAGTGCTCAGGGGCTTCCAGAGATGAACCCACGGATTCTTAGAGAACCAATCGCTACCATGGACTGGACTGAGGTTGACTACATGGAGGGTATGTGCCATAATCCCTATGGATCCTCAAGACACTTTTTAAAAGGGTTAACAACATATCAAAAGTACTGGGCACAATCTGTGCTGGCAGAAATGTGATGAGAAAGAAACCCTCATCTACTGCTCATGGGAAGTTTGTCTGATTCAACCGGTTTGGAAAACAGTATAACGACTTATCAGTAATTGTAGCTGCCATGTCATCCAGTAATTCCACTTTTGAGTACCTACCCTCAGGACAGAAAAATATTCACTCTAAAGGACATATATACACCATTATTTATCACAGCATTTAGTATAATAGCTGCAAATGGAATCAGTCTAGATGCCCAATGATAGATAAGTGGATCATGAAGATGTGCTATCTATCTATCTATCTATCTATCTATCTATCTATCTATCTATCTATCTATCTATCTATCTATCTATCTCTTAAAGGAATACTATGCATCTGTAAGGAATGATGAAATCATACAATTTACTGCAGTATAAGTGGAAGATATCATGTTAAATGAAATAAGCCAGAAGCTAGACAAACACAAAATGAATGGACTCAATTCTATGTGGTATTTAGAATAACTGGACAAGGGAATGCCATGGTGTAAAGGGGCTGCTGAGATCACCTCTGGTGTCAGAGTATAGGGAAAATAATAAAAAATTCAAGGTATGAGGGAAGAAGAGAGTTTGGAAGCAATGGGAACAGAGGTCAAGGTGCATTAGGTATGTCCACGGTATAAAAGAATGGTATAGCGAAATATCCAAACCAGAGTCAACAGCACTTAAATCATGAAATGAAACGTTAGCAAGAACACTTAAAAGGGGCCTGTCAAGATGCAGGCTGAGGGTAGGGAATGGGGAAGGCAATCTGGGAACACTGGTGGAGGAAACTTGACACTGGGTTATGGGGTAAGTTCTGAAACAGTGTATGTCTAAAATTCAACTATGAGTAATTTTGTATATCACAGTGTTTTAATAAACTAAACTAAAGTAGAAAAATAGTGAACAATGTGGTTCTCCACTTGAAATTGGTGTGAAGAAAGGAGAAAATTAATATCGGTACCAAATAAACTCGTGTAACAAAGAAAAATGATACTAATTACTACTTGGGGAAAATTAATATAGCTCTGGAATAAATAGAGGCTTCCAATGAAGTATTTTACAATATATTCTTAACTGAAATACTCTATTTAAATTAGTGATGCCAAAGTCTAATCTATTAAAATAATTAAACAAGTTAACTTGACTATCTTGGCTGATATTGTTAAAGTTTTGGGTCTTGATTTCATGCTAGCAGATGTAAGATTTGGTCTTTGTTTTCTCTTCTGGATACCTAGTCCACAACTTTTCTATTTAGACACATGTAATTGGATGTTCTGGGGCAGAGAGCTTTCAAATTATGTATTATAGTATTTGCCCCACAATAATTATCCCTGACCCCTGCCTCCAAGTCCTTGACCCGATAATTCAAATCTAGTGTGCTGGGCTAAATTTCTAGACAGTTTTTTCCTCAAGTGACTAGAGTAAGTCAATTAATTTTGATTAATAGGTTGACCAATAATTAATAGGGAATTTCTGAGACCTTGAGCACTACAGTCTTAAAGGAGGCTATATTTCTGTAATTATCTTTATTTTGCTATTGTATTTAACTCATGGATAGTAGAGAAAGAATCTTAGTGAGAAGAATATACATGTTTCAAATTCTTCTATCTTCACCAATTCATTGAGAGTAAAAGTAAGTAATGGGACATCTAGAAAGATTAATAAAAGAGAGATAATGTGGAGAGTAGCAATCAGTCTACAAAAGTTCCTTTCTCTCCTGTTTTTACTCCCTTGACCTCAGGCCCTTGAAACTTACAGATGTAATTTATTTCAGTCACTGCAATCTTAGTAAATATGGAACAAGACAAATTGTTACTTATATAATCTTTTCTGTGGTTCCTATTATGCTTAAGACATTTTGAAACCACTCAACTTCACCCCTCTTTTTAAGTGCCTGTTCTTTGTGTCACCAAAAACATGCATTTCCTGATTGAAATTCTACACAATGATTTCAACTTTACCTCAAATTTGGGAGAAAACCCTCAGTCCATTATCCTCACTATGTTTCTGAGCATATTGGAAAATCGTCTTTCTCTTCTAGCACAAAGGTGATGATTTTCATATATAATTTATCCTATGTGCGCAAATCACACACAATGCATTAAATTTTCCTGGTTATGCATGTCACTCTTGCCTCACACTTTTTAGGTCATAGTCAGATTGCTTGGAAAAGGATTTTATTACTCCCCAAGGACAATTTCCTTGAATGGTGTCCAATATGTATGGCTATTAGAGGACTATTGGCAAGGAATACTTACATATCCATGTACAAAAATGTTTTTTGCATGCCTCACTTCAGAAGTGACTAGGGATCATCTGACACCAGATGTATTCTCCAGTCATTTGTCATTTTATTGTCAGCACAATCACATGGTTCGTACTAAGCATTAAAGAAGTAAGCTTAGATTAGTGAGAGAAGTCTAACAAATGCAATAATGTAACTAGACATTACATTTTCCACTTTGAATTATGAAAGAAGTCTTAGGGTTCTTGATTTAGGTAAACTCAAGAAAAATTGAACATGAAAACAAACGGAAAGATAATTTAATAAGTGAGGCTAAATTTGTGAATATGGTCAATACTCATGCCTGATAAGTATAATATTTTAGTTCATGCATATATTTCAGTTGTATAATAATTCATAAGTAAATAAGAGATTATCATAATTTTATATCATAATTTTATATAACTAGAAAAGGAAATTGAGATAAAATATTTTGCATAATTTTCTCTTCAAAATATACTTGGACAACTGATAAATTTTTAAAAAGTGTTAATCAGAATTGCCTTAATTTATAATTTTCAACTATTGTATATGCAGTTTTAAGTTCCTTGCTTGCTTTTTCTTAAATGAGAAAACTACAGAATTAGACTTATTCTCCTTTTAGTCTTAGAATACTATTTTATTTGTCAGATCAGTGGCCCTTAGTCCAATGTATTAAACATATGTATGTTTAATAAATATAAATATATTAAGTTTTTAATTCTCTGTTGAAACACTGAGATAAGAAGGGCTTTAGAGTCCAAATAGTACTCATCCAAAAATGTCCCCAATCTCAGGATCTCAGATGCACAGCTGGGTTCTGTTGGTCACATGTAAGCTTTAGAGCACATCTGTTCATTCCTCAAGGATCCACTAGGCCCCACGAACACAATGTGCTCTGTGTAGAATACTTTACACCACAAACCCCAGCAGCTGCAGGAGTGAGAAAATCTCTGCTTCTCAAGTTTGTGTCTCTAGGCACTTTGAGTAGGGTGTTTTCTATCTGGCTTTCCTTTGGTTGCCTGTCACTTCTGACATTCAGACGCCTGTTGGCAAAAAAATTTCTTTTGCTATTCTCAGGACAGATGTTTTTTGCCTGGGAAGAGACAAACCAAGCTTTTACTGGAAAGTGGGAATTCTTGCCATGTTCAGGCTGAAAACCTGAGAAAACATAAGGAAGATCCTGGCCACAGGCTCATAAATGGAAAGGTAGGTTATTGCCAGAAAAATAATGTCCAGATCTAGACTTATAATTTTAGTATTTAAGAAAAAATTTGAAGTCTTTTCATCTATGCTGGTTTATGATGTGGCCATTGCTATAGTGAAAGCATATGGAATGTAGTAATGGTACAGACACCTCCAGTACACTTTGAAAGGTACATTTTTGTATTGAGTATGGTAGTGAGAAAGGAGAGGAGAAAAAGAGAGAGAGAAGAGAAGAAGAGACACGTCTGGTAGGACTGTTAAGAGAGAAAAAGGAGGGAAACATTCCTTTATTTTTTAAACTGTGCATTGAAAAATTTTGCATATTGATGAGTTTCAGTTGGAATAACATTAGAGTTGTGCAAAAGAGACTGATGAAAAATAAAATTAAAGTATATTGGATATGAATATGTTTAGGTCATAGACATCATATTTCATAGAAAACATCATTGTATATCAAGAATGAATATTATGGAGTCTGTTTTTAAGTCCACAGAGGACTTATTACTAGTTTTTGGAGGAAGGACTAGTCCTGGGTCAAGAAGTTTTAAATGAGATGTGTGGGATAAACACAGCTTATAATATTGTAACTAGTATCCCCTACCCCCAGGAATGTGTCTATATTTGTATAGCATAACCTGTTAAATCTGTACCAATGGCTGCAAATACAGACCACAGAAGATTCTTTAATAACACCCTTACACCAAGTCCAAAATGTTCTACTCTGCCATTCATGTGTAAATCAACTATATTATTCATATACTTCATCGACTTCCTGAATGCGTGCTAAAAATGCCAAGGAAAAACTCGTTAATCGTGACATGGTGACTGCTCAGCCAGCTCTGAAATGTTGATGGAAAAGAAAAATTGTCAAAGAGCCTTTTTAAGAATTTTTGCAGGGTACACTTGCAAATCAGAATTCAGAGAACATGAATTTCCTCATACAGGAAGGAAGGAAGAATTAAAATCAAACACCCCTCCAGTGGTTGTATCTAAAAACTATTTAGTTGTCCCAAATGGTGTACTTATGAATGGAGTCTTCCTATGCACTATCAAGAAGTCACTATCCAAATTTCTGCTTAAATTAATGATTAGATTATTTTTAAAAAATTAAATGATGTCCCATAAACTATAAAATCTTTGACTCATCTCCATAGTTTCTTGGATATTTTTACATTGCTTCTTTAAATGTAAAGGTATTCTTCATGACAATCAACTCTTAAGCATTGTGACGTAGTCCTCAACTAAATTCTAGTAGTTTCGAGCAAAGGAAATGGCTTTTGTTATATCACATACCCCACGGTCAAGAACAATGTTCAGACTCGCCCATGATATGCTAAAACAATCAAATCCAATCAACTTGGCTAAAAAGCTAGCATACTGAGTGAGGTACAAAACATACCACCTCTTCAGGCAAATTGATGTAGCAGGTGGATTCACTTGACATGTTAAGTCATATATAAATGAATGTTTTTCATAACTTTTTTCTGTGATTTATCAATCCTATTAGGTATTTTTACTAGCATTACAAAATAAGTAGTATACTCTTTACCCTGTATTAAGGACTGAAACTATTCTTATGAATTTACTGTTTTTCTTTTTTTTTTTTTTTGATTTTTGGTCCATACCCGGCAATGATCTAGGGTTACACCTGGATCTAAACTCTGAACTCGGGAATTACTGCTATAGGCTGGGGAACATTATGGAATGCCAGGGATTGAACTTGGGTCTGCCATTTGCACGAAAGATACAGTCTCTGTATTATCTTTTCAGCCACTGAATTATATTTGTTTTCTGCTACAAGTCCTTTTTTGCATTAAGACTAATTTTGTTAAATCTTGTTAAAGAATCTTGTTTAATCTTGTTAAAGAAAAGTGTCTTTAAAACTGAGGCTCTTATTTCATTTTACTAATTCCCTTTGTCTTAACCAAATATGGCTCACATAGAGTCAAAAGTATCTATGAAGCAATCTGTGTTTTTGAAGTGGTATGCAAAATAAAAATTGAGGCATGAGGATAAAAATGATATAGTCCCTGCTCTTGTAGAACTTACAATCTTGCTGGCTATGTAAGACATAAAAGGTGTAAAATATATGAAATAATAAAATATAATAGAAGGAAAACATTTATAAGCAAACAAGTGAATGTAAACAATATACTCTAGGACTTGAGAAATTACCTTTATCTTAGCACAGGGAGAGATAGCAAGAAGGATACATAGTAATTGTAGAGATAGACACTGTATATAAAAGGCACTGTTTTGTATGTTTTGTAAGAGCAGATACTGTGAGTAGGGGAAATGGGAGGAGACAAGTTTTGACACCAGACTATTGAAGTATTTAGTGAACGGTTATAGAATCTATACTATGGAAAATGTTAAATAACATAAGCTTATTGGACTGGGGAATAACATGATTAAGAGGCTTATACATTTATGGGAGTAGAAATCTGAATGGAAAAACCAGGAATGTGAAGTTTAATCATCATAACAGTTTTTACTAGAATGACAGGTGTGAGCCTGGGAAATAGTGTCATGTGCTCTGGATTGAGAGAGAGATATAGAAGACTAAAGCATGACTGACATATTAGCATGTCCCATTACGTTAGATAAATGGAGAGGTCTATTGCCATGTTATTTTGGTCATGTTTGCATTTCCTCTTTTTTTTTTCTCTGGGTTTTGGGTCCTCACCTGGCAGTGCTCAGAGCTTGTTCATGGCTATATGCACAGGGATCCCTCCTGGAGAAGCTTTGGGGACAATAGAGGGTGTCAGGGATGAACCCATGTAAGCACTGTGTAAGACATATGCCCAAGTGCCATATCCATAGTTTTCTGGCCCAAGGTTGACTATGGCATGATACTAACATAGGTACATATGCATACTAATTACAGAATTTTCATTTTTTTCAAGTGATTTTAAGCTCTTGAGGACAAAGATTAGATTTTATTTACTTCCCTTACACATTTCTTTGTTCTGAAAATGAGCAGGAAATAGTATAGTGTATCCTGTTACTTGAACCCGAATTTACTTTGAAGCTCTGGTACACTTCTCAATACGTTGATCAATTTAAAGGCAGCATCAAGCCAACATTCAAAATTGTTTAAGTTCACAGTGAAAGTGTAGTGAAATGGTTTCACATACCTTTTAAAATGGATATTTTTCTATAAATCTAGGAATGAGTAACAAGGCATACATTTATAGTTATTAGAGACAATGATTATAGGTACAAGTAGAAACATAATGAACAAACTAACTTTGGAACTGAAAGGATTGAAATGACTTTCAGTGATTTATAGAGGTTATTTTAAACGGTTTATTATTTTCTCAGAACACCAAGGCAATATAATGAGAATTACCACTGGGGTACAATTTTAAAATGATACCTAAAGTATAAGTGAGAGTAACTTTAAAAAGTTGTGTATCTGAAAGAATACAGAACTGGGGATAAAGTTCAATTTAATAATTTCTCTTTAAGAAAAAAACTGTCTAAATCCTTGATTCTTATTCTTGAAGCATTTCTATAACTTCCTACAAGAAACCAAAAGGATTTTTAATAAAATCTTGAAGTGCTTACTTCCACTTGGAATCAGGTCTCTTTCTGGGATGAAGAGTTTATATCCATAATGCTTTTCCAAGATGTCTGGCAGTATTTCAAGAGCAAATTGTTCTTCTTCAGGATTGTCACAGTCTAAAGTATCTTGGTCCACTTTTGTGTAAGAGAGATAAGCATCATATTCTTTGTTGTCTTAAATAAAAAGAACAAGCAAAGGTTATATGTATTGGCAGATTGTCTTTAAGAATGAAAATTTAGTTGACTCTAGTACTAATGCCTTGTTAGTTGGAAAAAATGACATATGTTATGATATAAAAAATATAGTGCATATTATATAACCTAGACACATGTGATGAAATGAAACTATAATACATCGAACAATCTATAGTTAGAATACAAAATAAATATTTTTGATTTTTCATGATCATACATATTTGTGATGTTCAGTGATGAATGAACGATTAGCTCAGTGTGTTTGAATGCAGGACTAAATAGATTACAGTCATGAATATGAACTCTTTCTCTGCCAGTTGGCTTGGCTATCATACTTGGTCACAGACTATACCTTGTTTGGACAAATATGTGCCTGTGATCCGAGAGGGGCTAAGCCAAATAGTGTGGAAGATCATAGTAATCCATTCTCATGTTTGATAGCACTACTCACAGCATATGCTATACTTCCAGTTGGTTAGTGTTATCATTTTCCTATACAAAAAGCACTTCATTACCAAATATTAGAGACAGCAGCTGGGTTTTATGCAAGTGCATTACCTATTATTCTTGTTTAATCCATGACCAACTAATTAAATATACGTTTCTAAAAGAAGACTTTGTTTAGAAACATGCATCCTTTGTTCAGAAATGTACATCCTTCCTGTATTTCCAAACTAGATTTTCCCTTCAAAATTTAGATAAGAGTGTTAACTGCACTTTGAGAATGCATTTATCACGTGTTGGCAAAACCCAATTTCTCCTTGGTGGAAATGTCCATAGATATATGTGTATTTATCACCCCCCAAATGTTAATGAGCACAGCTACTGAATTTATTAGTCCCTGCTGGCTTCAGAGAAAAACATTGGAAAAACAATGTTGAAACATTGGAAAAACAATATTGGTTTTTAAATTCACTAATTGGATTTAAGGTTTAAAATCAGAAAAATTCCAGTAGAAAATGGATAATGTAGTGAACATGTAATTATATGTAATTCTCATTACTTAATAAAATTATTACTTTCAAAAAATATTTTAAAAGTTTGGTGTAGATAATATGATTTTTAAGCACAATATTTTCACTGAAAATAAACTGATTAAAATATATCACTGTCTCACTACAGTGATCACTGTCATCCTGTTGTTCATCAATTTACTCGAGCGGGCGCTAGTAATGTCTCCATTCATCCCAGCCCTGAGATTTTAGCAGCCTGTCCTTAAATTAAAATAACCAAATATAATTTGCAAATATGATGCAGCATTACTTATTTGGCTCTACCTCATGAAAGGGGAATAAATGGGCATATAAAGATACATAAATACCATATGGTAGGAATGATGCACCTCCCACACAAAGTTTTATGAGAAAAATATGTTGCTCTGTCTACTTCTAGTAAGGTTCTAATTCCAGTAAGGTTCTGATCACACCAATCTCAAATGAAAGAAACTCTGGTTATTTATGCTAAGGTGATTCCTGAAGCCAGGAAGATTCTCTGGTGGAAAACACTCCCATATATCTTGAGTTTAGGATACTTGATTATTTGGAAGCAGATGCACATGAAAGACTATACTGGATAGTTGAGGAGATCAGTTGGCTAACCAAGGGGTCATATTCTACTATTATGTATAAAATACCACTTGGAAGTGAGAATGTTCATAAGCAATGCTAATATAAGAACCTTCTGGTACGCCTAGCACCTCTGCCCCTATTCCAATCAAGTGCAGGATGCACCTGCAGGCTCTTGACTTTCTAAAGCTATAATTACTCACCTGGGATTTAGTGCTGTTGATGATACACATCTGGAAGAATAAAATAGGCCAAAGTACAAACAGCTCCACTTCTATGAGCAGAATGTACTTCATTGTTTTTGGAGGATGGATGGTGTTACTGCCTCAAATTTTTCATAATAGCAGACCTGCCCTGTATTTCATATGAATTTGATAACTTTACTATTACAGATATCCCTAAATTTAACTATTTAATAATTATTTAGCAATAATTTGTTGATACTTTTCTATGAGTGAGCCTGACTCATGTCTAATGGCAACCTGACCAGGACATCTGGACTCCCACACCATTGCTTGTCTAGGCTATGACTTTTTGCCCTCTAATCATGCCTGAGCTCTCCTGTCTTTACTTGCTTCACTTTTAGCTTTAATATAGGTAATACTACAAAGACTTCCAAAAATCTACCACTGTATTTGCATACCCCAAATCAATGAATCTCAAAGAACATGAATAATTTTGTACGTGTTAACATCCCAAAGTGTCTAGACAATAATTTTTCCTAACATTATAGAAGCACACCATTATTTGGAAAATGATTGCTTCTGGTTTCAGTCATGACCCTTCACAATGAACTAAAGGTAAAGCACTTATGGTGCTGGCTGTAGCACAAAGGGCGCTCTCAAAGCCATAATGTCAGATGTCCCAGAATCTCTAGGATGCCAGCTAGTGAGCAAACATTGACGCAGATGCCACAGTTTAAAAATGCACTTCAGCTTTATGAAGGCAGCCAAGAAAGCCTCATGAATAGCCACAGCTGTTGTTCCCAAAGAGGAGCAAGATGGATAGAGTAAATTCAACAACATGATGCTAATAGGGTTAAAACAAGGCCTGAAAATTGTTCTAAAACCCAATGACACTTCAGTGACACCACTTTGCTAGGCAAGGCTAATGAGCTGTTTTCCGTGTTAAATTATGTCAAATAAGCATCATTTGAGGAACTAGAAAATAGACCACAATACAGATAGAGGGAGAGGGTTCACACAGTTTTCAATAAGGAAGGTTATTATGAATAAAGGAACCAAACTGCCTGTGGAGAAATTTTTCTGATGCCACAACTGTTATTCACTGTTCTCAAATCTCATTTCATCATGTTCAATATCATGAAGGTATTCCTATTTTAAATCCAGTTCTAAGTCAGTGCTAAATACAGTGCTTACATTTACTCACTAAAGTATAATGACTGTGTAAATTGTTGATTATTTTATGTCCCTGCCATAGTATCTGTGAACGTGTCTCTGTGTGAGTGTTTGTGTATATGTGTAGTCTTGATTATCTAAGAATATAAGTAAATGCATCATGCATAGTGATATCACTATATTTCGTCCCTGGTTAGATTTTACTTTATAAAAACTAGGTCAATCTTTTGCTGGAGAAAGTACAAAGTGTAAACTGCTTGCCTTTTATATAGCCAATGCAGATTAGATTCAGGGCACTGCATATGTATGGTCCTCTGAGCACTGCCAAGGATGATCACTGAGTACAGAGCCAGGAATAAGCTCTGAGTGCCCCAAGGTATGGACCCCAAATTATTATAAACTGCATCTTAAAATTAACTTTTTGGAAATACAACTATAGATTTGAATCAGAGGAAAAGAGGCAAAAAATTGAACAAAATTAAACCATGTCAAAAGATACCTAAATATTTAAATTTTAAAGAAAGTTAGATTATCAAGTTCAGGATTTCTTAGAACTTTAACACACACATCTCCCTTCACATGAAATTTTTGTATGACACCAATATATATGTATATAAAATGGGTTAACACATCAAATATTTACTAATAGTAATTCAAGAAATATATTTTAAAATAAAAATTTGAAATGTTACATGATCCCTTATGGATTTGCAACCCTACAGTTTATGAAAGTGCAATCTATTTAGCATCATAAAACCTGTTATTTCCAAAAGGTATTTAATATTCATTTTTATTCATTTCACTATATACCTGCTGAGCTTTTGTATTAATTTCAGCTAATTACAGAGATTATGTACTGAAGATACAAGTTTCCATGAAGGAATAAAAATATTTCAATTCTTCAATCTCAATGAATGCTCTTAAAGTACTCCCACATTATGTACAAATTGCATTTTGCATTTTTACATTTCAAAAGGTTGTTGGAAATCAATATACATATACATATAATTTTCTAGTCAAAATTTCTACATTACTCATCATCTTTGACTGTCTGACCACACTGGAGAAGTTGAGGTTAAAAGTAACATTTCATTATATTAATATTAATTTAGTTTTCAATTATGCACTAGAATATTGGGGTTTGAAAAATGAAAGCTATTGTTGCTGCTAAACTTCATCATCATCATCATCATCCCGTTGATCATTGAATTTCTCAAGCGGTCTCAGTAATGTCTCAATTCGTCCTAGCCCTGAGATTTTAGAAACCTCTCTTTACTCGTCCTTCCCAACGATGCCACATTGGAGGCTCTTTCAGGGTCAGGGGAATGAGACCCAGCTTGTTACTGGTTTTGGCATATTAATACACCATGGGGACCTTGCCCTTGCGAGGCTCTCCCATGTGGGTAGCAAACTCCTGGGAGTTTGTCAGGTTTTCCCAGAGGGAGAAGTAGGTTATAAGATATAACCTACTGCTATACTTAACACATTTTATTATCTTTTTTAGAGTTATAATAGATCACTTATATTCACTCTAAGCCCTAGTGCTATGGGTTTGATCCCATAGGGGTTCAGGTAACTCAGCGTGAGGGTGATGAAAAATTTGGCAACAGTTAAGTGCTTATAAATTTATTTTGATTAAAATTAATTAAAAATTAAAAGTGTGATGAATCTTAGGTATTTCTGGTATACTTTGCCCATGGTGTCTTTCTTCAATAGATAAGAAAGGGGTATAAGGGAAAATGTTTAAGAAGCCCTAGTCAAACCCAGTATTTCTCGAAGTGAGCAATATTACCCCTAATCAGGTTAAGACACTAGTATGATCCAGGCAGGTGGCAGTAGCCTGGGTGTAATTGGGGGTTTATTTTTGCTGTGATGAATAATGGTGTGTATATGCCGTCTTGAGTGAATGTTTTTGTTTCTTGGGGGTAATTTCTAAGAAGTGGAATTGCATTCTGAATTTCTACCCTTTATGTTCACTTTATAATCATGGTTCTTTAGAATCATCTAAAATATTATTTTCAAATCCAGATATATTTTGAAATTTAGAAAAAGTATCAGTATAGCTTTTAGTCTGTTTCCTGCATTTTTTTGGTTCCAGGAATGACTAAAAGAGCCATTCTTGGATAAACACAAAATGCATCCTAATTTGTTTTTCAGTAAGGGAGAGGACTTTGACAAATTTTGTTTTATTGTTTAACCAATTAGTGTTTTATTGTACTTCTATTTGGAAATAATTTCGAACTTATTGGAACATTACAAAAATTAAAACCATTTTTAAAATGCTATGTACACCCAAATTTACCTGTTGCTAGTGTTTTTCCACTATGCTTTCTTTCTTGAGAGGTAATCTGAACATTTTTGATTTATTTAAGGGTGATTTTCAAACAATTTCTTTAAATATTTCAAATGTGTCTTCTAATAATCTCCCTTTTTCTTGTGTAATCTTAGATTCTTCCATTTAATTGAATTTGAACTATAGGAGATAGCTTACCATCAGTAGTTTCATCACCTCCAAAATGCTGCCGGTAAAACAGCAGTAATTCAATGTTGTAGCATTTGTAGATGATCATGAGCAAAGCAAGGAGGAGGAAGATTGCTCCCAGACCTCCTGCAAGTTCAATCCTGTAGATTAAATCTGGAACAAACAGAATAAATAGGGAAAGGCAGTTAAATCAGCACATTTTGGATTTTCTCATATTTCTAGTCTGGAAAATGTGCAATCCATTCTGTTATTTTTTCCAGAAGATTCTTGCTTACTGCATTAAGTAACTTTGTTATAAATGTGCATAAGACAGTTTGCTGTAAAATTAAATCCCTTTTAAAGACTTGGGTAATTTTGTTATTGCAAGTATTGGATATATCTGAGAAGAATGTCATTTACAATTTGTTTTGAATGCATTTAGTCTCACATATACATTACATTTTCACTTTACGGTTGTCACCATACTCTTGTAAACTGTAGCTTTAAGTGAAAATACATATATTGAAACCAATTTATTATAGACTACTTGATATAAACAAGAGTTACTTTCTGGTTACAGAACATTACCAAAATTCTAGGGGCTTAAGTATGTAGAGTGCTTGCCTTGAATGTGGCTGATCTAGTTTTTATCCCCTGCACCTTATATGGCTCTACGTGCACCACCAGAAGTGATCCCTCAGTTCTTAACCAAGAGTAAGTCCTGAGCACAACAGACTGAAGGTCAATCCTCCACCCCCAAATAATCAAAATTCTAAATATATATTCAAAACACTTCTCATATTAAATAATAACCTGTGTATTTATTCATTCATTAATTTTCCAGAGGCTTGTTCCAGTTCGGGGTGGTGGGTGATAGAGTCCATCTCTATAGTACAGTGTGCAGGACAGGAGCTGACCCTGGGCAGGATGCCCTTCCAATACAGGCTTTATTCACGGATACACTTGGATTATTGAGACAAACCTAATGTGCACATGTTGGGTAGTGGAAAAGTGAGGTATCCACAGAAAACACACAAATGGGGAGAACTTTCCATCTTCACACACAGAGTGCCCTTGAACAACAAAAAAAATTTATTGCTGTTTTAAGTGCATCTAACACAAATATTAGCATTATTTTTCCTGGTTCCAGGGCAAATATTTTGGTGTTTCTATAAAATTATCTTTCTGGCTCACAGCAATCATAATCTTGTACTTCTCAGGACACAGGTCTCATTTTTTTACAAGATAAGAACATCATAAAAATTATCCTGAGAATCAAATGAAGTCTAATGAACTTTGAAGATATAACTATTTCATTTAACCACAGTAGAAAAGGATCCAAAAAAGAGAACAGCAAATTAGCTTATACTTTTCCCCTACTTTTTTGAATAAGTTAAATGATACTATTTGATGTAATATGCCCAGTAGGACTAAAGGAATTATAAATTCAGGGTATTCACTGGTAGTATTCAACTAACACTACACTACCTGATAGCAGCATAAAGCAATCCTAGAACTCAAAGAATTAGAACTATTAAATCAGCAAATAGTATATGGAGATGTAATGTATCATTGGCTCAAGAAACAAGGATTTACCGGTACATTTATTAGAGACATTCACTAATTAACTGTTTATCTTCACAAGGGGAGACAAAATTGAATTTAGACAGAAGAAAATTCATAATATGAATGCAGTAATTTACAGAGGAGAAATGATGAATATGAGAAATGCTTTACCACAGACATATTTTTGACTATGGAATAAGAACATTCATTGATCTAAATAAAATATAGATAAAATTCCTAAAAGATCAGTAACCACATATTTGTCTAATCCCACAATAACCAATCTATTCTTTGATTATTAAATCAACTGAGGAAACACAAATTGAGAAAGGGGGTTTTATTCTAGTATGTTTATCAATTGCTTGAGATTTTTATCGATATCAATTAGTTCCCAGAATAAATCAATTCTGGGGCATTTTCAAGGTCAATTTTCTGACCATGACAGTATGCTAAAGTTTTCTACAAAAGTAAGGTTCAAAATTTTTTAGGCATTGTCATTTACAGTACTGTTAATGGTACGGTCTCCTGTGTAAAACTTTCCACCACCAACCCACAGATGAATGCTCATTTCCCTTCAGCATTGTACTTCCCCTCATTTTACCCACACCCTTCCTCACAATGTGGCAAACATCTCTGTGGAGACAAGTTCTCTGGTTCTGTTTCCATTGGGCACTGTATATTCCCCTACAATTTTGCGTTAAATCCACATGTGAGGGAGATCATTATATATCTTCCCCTCTCCTTCTAACTTAATTTAGTCTGCATGATACACTCTAGATCCATTGGTATAGCAACAAACTGCATAGTTTTATTATTTTTAGGGCCAAGTAGTATTCCTCTCTCTATATATATATGGAGAGAGGAATATATATATATATATATATATATATATATGTAACAATTTTAATTTTCTTATCCAGTCATCTGTTCTCGAACAGTGAGTTTTTTCCAGATTTTGGCTATTCAAGCAGAATGGTTAGGTAATATGGATGCTCACATCTCGGGTTTTTTTTTGCTTTTTGGGTCACACCCAGCGATGCTCAGGGGTTACTCCTGGCTTTGAACTCAGGAATTACTCCTGGCGGTGCTTGGGGGACCATATGGGATCCCGGGGATCGTACCCGGGTTGACCGTGTGCAAGGCAAACGCCCTACCCACTGTGCTAATGCTCCAGCCCCTCACATCTCAGTTTTTTTGACGATAGTACATACTGTTTTCTCAAAAGGCTGTACCACTCAACACTCCCATCAGCAGTAGGGTTCCTTTTCTCTCACATCCACACCAACACTGGATGTTATAGTGTTTTTATGTGTGCTAGTATTAATGATGTGAGGTAATACACTTTTTAAAATTTTAATTTCCCTGATGATAAGTGACACAGAGGATTTTCCAGACAACATTTTTTACTTTGAGGACATTGTTGTACATCTATTCTCCCCATTTTTTGGAATAATATTTAAAAGTGCTTCAGTAGAAATGACATTTGTACCTATATATTCATTTCAGCACTGTTCACAATAGTCAAAATATGGAAACAACCCAAGTGCCCTAAAACAGATGACTGGTTAAACAAACTTTGGTACATATAAACAATGGAATACTATGCAGCTGTTAGGAGAGATGAAGTCATGAAATTTGCTTATAAATGGATAAACATGGAGGGTATCATGCTAAGTGAAATGAGTCAGAAAGAGAGGGACAGACATAGAGGGACTGCACTCATTTGTGGACTATAGAATAATATCACATGACGCTGACACCCTAGAACAGTAGATACAAGGGCCAGGGGGATTGTCCCATAGCTGGAAGACTGCTTCATGAGCAGAGGGGAGAAGTCAGATGGAATAGAGAAGGGATCACTAAGAAAATGATGGCTGGAGGAACCAGTTGTGATGGGAGATGCATGCCGAAAGTAGATAATGGACTAAACATGATGACTTCTCAGTGTCTGTGCTGCAAGTTATAATGCCCAAAATTAGAGCCAGAGTATGGGGAATATTGTCTGCCTTAGAGGCAGGGAAGGGTGGGAAAGAGGGGGTATACCCGGGATATTGGTGATGGGGAATGTGCACTGGTGGAAGGATGGGTGTTTGATCATTGTGAGATTGTAACCCAAACAGGAATGTTTGTAACTATCTCACGGTGATTCAATAAAATTTAAAAAAATTTAATAAAAATAAATAAATTTCAACTCTAAAAATGTGCTTAACATTTAAAAGTGTTGAAAGTGCTTTATATATCTTTACATTAAACTTTCTCAAATTAGTAGTGAATAAATATTTTCTCACTATGTACATGTCTAAGTCCCTCTCTTCTATTTCTTCACTAAAGTCCAATATTTCATTGCTCAGTTTTAATCTAGTTTATCTATCAAGTAATGGCATTGCGATGTTGAAATCTTCATGTTATTGTTTTGTTATTGACAGATTTCTTTAAGGCTATTAGCAGCTGTTTAATGTAGTTGCTGGTCTCTTGTAGGTGTATGTATATTTAAATGTGTGAGTTCTTGAAATACATATACTTTTATCATTATGAAATGGCACTCTCTGTCTCTTATGATTTTTTAATTATGAAATCAATGATACTTGATACCAGTATGGCCACACCAGCCTTTTTCTGGGGGGTTATTTACTTGAAATATTGTATTCCAACCTTTGAGTTTGAGTGTATGCTTGCTATTACTATTCAAATGTGTTTCTTTAACCAGCAGGAAGTGGGGTTCATTTTCCTAATCTATCTTGCCACTCTATATCTCTTAACTGGTGCATTTAAGCCATCGGCATTGAGTGAGATTATTGTAATGGAGTTTTGTGCCAACTTTCTGTAGTTATTTAGTGTATTTGTGAGATTTGTATTACCTTAGAATAACTCCCATTTTAGTTATTCTTGTCGAAATGATTTTGAGTCTATGAAATTCTTTATCTGCTTCTTATCAGTAAATTTGTATATGTTCCTTCATATCTGAATGAGAGTCCTTCTGGGTAAAATATTCTCAATGAGGCATTCAATTAATTGAGATTTTAAAACGATGTCCCACCTTTGTCTTCAGGCCTGTAGGGTCTCACATGATAAATCCACTGTAAATCTTATCAATGCTCATTTGTATGTAATGTCTTTCTTTGACCTTGCCTTTTTAAGTATTATAGCTCTATATATGGCATTTATCTTTGTGATTAGGTTCTGTATTGGAGTATTTTTACATAGATCCCTCTTATCTGTCCCATCCAGCCCCTTGCACCTGGGAGCCTGCACTCTTCATCTCTGGTAACACCTCAGTATGATATTTTAGACTGTTGCTTCTTCATGGGGGTTGTCTTCCTGAAACAGTGGGCCCAATGGTTCTTACTCATTCTTAATTCATTTATTCACCTCAGAGTTCTTTGTTTGCTGTTCATTTATTTTGAGACTTTTTTTTATATCTTCTGCTGTTCTTTGGAGGTTATCTTTACTTTATCTTGGAGTTCATTGACTATGTCTTCAGCTACTGTTATTCTGATTGTGAGGCCCTCCAGAGTTTTTCATATAACTTGCCAAATTTGTTTGTTTAATCATTTCTGCTTGTAGTTTTCTAATTTCTGCTCTCATATTCTCTTGTGTTTTACTGCATGTCTGTTCCATTGTTTCTTTATGCTTTCTAAATATTTTTAATATTTCCTCTCTAATATCCTTATCAGAGAAGTCATACAACTCTTTATTTCTGGTTGAATCTTCAGAGCTACCATCTTTGGTGACTAAGTGTTGCGAGGCTCTGTGTTGCTGTCCAGTTGTGCTTTTTGCACTTTAGAGATAATTATGTGTTTTGTTCTGTGGATGAGCCTCTAGAGTTAGAATTTTGGTGTATTCTCTTTGTAAGATATGATGAAATGAATAAAACTGCAGTTGCATTAGCAACTGCTCATTTCAGGGGATCCTGACCACTCTTGTGGTGAGATAGCACAATTATGAGTGCAGCTTCCTAGGTCTTTGAGTTAATTATTTTACAAGTGGCTTTCCTTGCTCTAAATAATGTACAAAAAAGATATCATAAGTGCATCCATATTGGAAAAGAAGTGAAATTATCACATTTTTAGATGACAACACAATACTATTTTAAGAAAAACCTACAGAGTATAAGAAATAATAAACATGTAAAATATCAGGCTAAAAAATCAAAACAGAAATCTGTAGCATTTGTATATGCAAAAATAAAATTAAGGAAAGAAATTCTTAAACATTGCTGTTTACAAAGTTGTTCATAATATAGTTGTTTCAGACATTCAATGCTCCAACACCAGTGTAACCTTCCTTTTACAAATTGTCCCCAGTTTAACACTTACCCCCAAGTCTGCCCCCTTGGTAGGCACAAAATAACCCATTTTATATTGTGTATTTCATCAAAATGACTAATGAAATTATCAAAATAATTAAATAAAAGAAAATTTGTGAACATTTTTATGTCTTACAATAGGATTATCAAAATTATTGTTTGAGGGTTTACTAAGCTATGGGCTGCTATTAGAGCCTTCTGTGTTATTACTTTTGTTTATTGAGTTTAGTTGGCTTCTATGCTATTTTCCCATCTAATTTGGTTTGCCGATATGCAAAATACAGTAAAAATAATGGGTCTCATTCCCCTTACTCTGAAAGAGCCTCCAATGCATCACCATTGGGAAGAACGAGTAAAGCGAGGCTGCTAAAATCTCAGGACTCGGATGAATGGAGACGTTACTGGCGCCCCCTTGAGCAAATCGATAATCAATGGGATGACAGTGATACAGTGAATTTGCTTTACCATTTCTTGGTTGTCAGTATTGTCAGATTTGGAGGTGATGGGCAGCCACATTTATGGCAATGCATTCCAGAAACTCCGTATCTGTAGAACTGGGCTGGTGAATTTCAGTGTCTTGGCTTGGCTTGTATCTCTTCCAAGATTAGTGGTGAAGCTGAAAACCTGGGCTGTTTATATGAGGCATCTGTGAGAGGTGGATATGGTTGGTGGGGCTTCAGACAATATGGAAGGGAGTGGAAGAGTAGGATATCTGCTCCCACTCTGAGAAGACCCCAGAGTTCTCAGCCCCAAAACTGGTGTACCTGGAATTTTTGTCAGCTTGTGTCTCTATATTGATTAGTCATGAAGCAATGAAGTTGGTTCATTTGATCACTCAGGAGGAGGACAGCAGGAATCAACTTGCAGCCTCCTGAGGGAGCACCAGAATTTCCAGCCCAAAGACTGGTGTATTTATGATTTTTAGCTGCTTGGCTTGCATTATTTCCAAGACTGATGATGAATCTAGAAAGGTGGGCTGTGTTTTGCATTGTGATAACTATGTGATATGGGACAGAAAATTTCAATAAGCCAACTAGGGCATCTATGAGACCTTTTCTTCATCTGTAACTACACTTACTGAGGGCAGATACAAATATATCCGCTGTTGTCACTAAGTTCTCAGGGATAATTCTTAAGAAGCTGCTCAAAAGTAAGCAGCGATACCACCTGGGTCCTTTCTAGGGTATTCAGTCTTGCGGGCTTCTAGGAGCAGACACCCCAGAAATGAGTGGAGTGTTCCAGAAGCACAGCACTCATTTAGAGGCATCCAACCATCCCTTCAGTGGTCTTTGATGAAAAAGGCAAAAGAATTTTTAAAAATTCCTTAAAACTGTACCTTAAAAAGACAGGTATGTGGGAATCAACTTAACAGAAGAGGTGAAAAACTTTTCAAAGGAAATTATAAGTCACTATTGAAAGAAATAAAAAAGACAAAAGTAAATGGAAATAAACCACCTCTTTATGGATTGGACAGATTAATATTGTCATAATGACAATCCTACTCAAAGCACTATATAGATTTAATGATCTTGTAGCATTTGGAGTACTCATAAAAATATCCATTACAGAGGGACTAGAGAGATAAAACAGCATGTGGGCATAAATCTTGAATATAGTGAACCTGGATTGATTTCATGGTGCCCCATAGTGGTTCCCTGAGCACCAAAAGGAGTGATTCCTGAGCACAGAGCCAGGAGTAAGCACGAGTACAGCTGAGTGTGGCCTCCAAACAAAAATACCCATTACAGTTTTTAAAATTATAGACTAGATCTTGTTGAAATTTTAGTGTATTTTTAAAAAGCCTATCAACAACGAAATCATTACTATAAGTCAAAGAGTAAGGAGGATTCTGTTTACTAAACTTTAAATTATATTATAAAGCCATGTTAACCAGAACAGTGTGGTAATGGAATAAAAACAGATGCTTAGACCACTGGGATTGAATTGAGAGCCCAAGTATCTACTTATGTATCTGCCACTTTTAATGATCTCTTAGCACCAATATCATCAACCTATCTGAACACACTCTTTGTCTCTATAATGGTTTCTCAAGAGACATTATCCAGGCTCTTTATAAAAATTATCATTTAGGTTTAAGAGCAAAGATAAACATATATGGAATGCCATTCAAGTGAAATATATTGTTGGTAGCATTTTCACACACACACACATATATATATACACATATATGTATATATATCCATTATGGATAAAGTTTGCTGTTCCCAGTTTATAAATGAAGAATCTGAAATGCAGACATTTAATTCACTTATCCAAGGTCAAACATCCAAGAAGTGATCAAGGGGGAACTTGAACCAAGCATACTTTATATTCATACTTAAGTCTTCTTAAATAAGCCACATAATTATACATTTTATCGTGAACAGTGTCAATAGAACGTCTGTTTCACCACAGAACTATTTTCAATGTTCCCTGAGAACATGTGACTTAGAGTAAAAGTTTACTCCTATAGTTAGTTCAATTACAAAGAAAGAAGTTATAACTAAAATTTACCAGATACAATGAAAGAACCAACTAGATTACAGGCACTTCATTGGAGGGTGCTAGAGAATCCTGTAATTGTACCAGAGAAGGAGGAAGGGCTCCCTGGAGTTTTAGATTTTAGGTTTCAGATTTCATGATGAGAGAAGGAATTTTGTCTTCAAAAGGAAGTGGAATGAGAGAAGAGATGGTCATAGCTAGAGACAGCATGACCAATCAGAAGAGTCATTGGGTGGAAATGTAAGAAACATAAATAAATGCCATTCTTTTTGTGTAAAAAGAGAAGGGAAAGAACGGAAAAAAAGAATGGAACTAGCATCTGTGAGAGACAGATATGTTAATAAAGAATATTATGAGGACACATATGAGCAGGCACAGGGAATTGTAAAATACCTCTGTTTGTCTGATACAATACATTGTCATTTTTAAATTTTAACCACAGATTTTTCACAAAAATATATCCTGTTACACATGTTAACGTTGCCTCCTGTGTTCTCTGCATAAAGCGGTTTTCCAGGAACCACTGCTTGCCTCTATGTGGGTGGTAAGGCAGGCTTGTTTATGAGACCCTTGGAACTACAGTATCAGAATAATTTCTTGGCTTTTCATCATCACATATTAATTATTATATTTCCTAAGAGCCAGTGTTAACTTGACAGAATAATATGACTTTTCTTTTACACTGAATATGACTTATCTTTTATAGACGGACATTGATTTGGTTCAACATAATTTTTCTCCTATCTGTGCTTCTTATTTTTTCTCTTTCTCAGATCAAATTTACAATGGTTTTCAGTCACCAAATGAAAACTTTGTTTAGTAATTTTTTGTTATTTTCAGAGTATAGTGACTGTTAAGTAGATGGACTGTTAAGTAGGAAGAATTTTTGTTAAGTAGCAGGCACCTTTTTCAGTAGTCAATTTATGGAAGAAAACTTGCGTGAAAGGTGTCTTTTGTGGTTTGGGGGTCCATTTTATAAAAATGCCTTTGAAAAATGTTGCCTAATAGTATTTATTTACAAAGAAAAACATGAACCTACTCCCTGAGACTCAATCAGTACTTTTTGATTTAGCATAGGCAGTCATATTACAGGAAAGCGAGAATCTTATAATGAGGGAAAAATTACTGTCACCTTGAGGTGACACCTGATTTATCTTCTGTTTTTAGCTGCCATTTTCAATCCAAGCAGTATATATACTTCAAAACATTTCCTGGCAGAAAATAGCAAAACTGTGTGGGACTATACCATTTTAAGGCATCTAAAGTACAAATGTATTAGTTCAAAATTAGTATAAGGTACAAAAAGGTTAGTTCTTTCTAACCTCTTTAGTTTCAACTTATTTTGCTGCTTTTTTTCATGGTACCAGCGATAAAACATAGGGCCTCACATATGCATGTCAATTGCTGTTACCACTGAGTTACATAACTGGCCGAACCTAATATTTTTCACATTGACATAACGATTAAATATTATAGAACACTACAAAGAGTATCTTCAGTCAAGTTACTAGACAAAAATAAAGTTGAAAATAATTTGAGGGGTAGGAGTAATAGTACAGCGGGGAGAGCATTTGCCTTGCATGTGGCCAACCCGGGTTGGATCCCTAGCAATGATTAATGAGCAATGCCAGGAGTCCCCTGAGCAATGGCAAGAGTAATTCCTAAGTGCAGAGCCAGGAGTGACCCCTGAACATCTCTGGGTGTGATGCAAAAAGCCAAAAAAAAGAAAAGAATTTGAAGCTGCTTATAAATTGGTTATCAGGATAAGAGTGTCTGCCAGAAACTTTCTTATATAGTTTTGGTGGTAATTGTAGGGGAATAAAGATAAGAGAAAGATTCAAGTATATGTTTTAACTATGGAAAATAAACAATTATCAAAATTACTGTATCTTAATTCACCACAAATCTGGTGAACTTGGTTCACCAAAAGAATTAGTATGCATTTCTTACTGAAATGTTTATTGCAATTGTTGGCAAGTTTTCAACACAGTAAAAATGTCGTAAGTATAGTTTAATATGCATAGAACATTGAACTTATTTAAGAAAACCTTACAACAGGGGCTGGAGCAATAGTACAGTGAGTAGGGTGTTTGCCTTGCATGCGGCCGACCTGGGTTCGATTCCCAGCATCCCATATGGTCCCTTGAGCACCTCCGGGAGTAATTCCTGAGTGAATAAGACAGGAGTAACCACTGTGCATTGCCAGGTGTGATCCAAAAAGCAAAAGAAAAGAAAACCTTACAACAAATATAATAAGTCTAAGAGTTTGCCTTACATATGCTCTTTTCAATCTTCAGAAGGATTCAAATTGTTCTTCCCATAATAATCACATTGTCAACTCACCAAAATTTTATCAATCTATAAAACAAGTTATACCTATGTTCCAAGTGGAAAAACTAGACACTGAAGCCAGAATATGATGTGATAAACTTGGAAAAGTTCAACTCCCATAACGGCTGAATTTTCTAAACTAAAGTTAAATAAATATCTGGCTAAAACTTAAGAATAATAAAAACTGGCATGGTCAGGGTGGACATATGAAAAGAAATGTCCTCAAAGAAGATACAGATGACCAAAATATATCTGAAAAGATTCTCTACATTAGGGCTGGAGAGATAGCGGGTAAGGTCCTTGCCTTCATGTGGCCTACTTGGCTTCTGTCCCTGGCTTCTGTCCCTGGCATTTGATATGGTCCCTGAGCACTGCCAGTATTCATTTCTGAGTGCAGAGTCAGGAGTTATTGCTAAGTATCACTGGGTGTGGCCCCAAAACAAAACCAAAAACAAAATGCTCTGCATAACTTATTATCAGAGAATTGCAAATCTAAGCAATAAGATATCAACTCACACTAATGAGATATGTATATATTATAAAGAACAAAGCAACCAGTATTGGCTTGGATGTGGGAGAAAATTGACCCTCATCCACGCTGGTAAGAAAGTCTACTGGTCCAGTTTTTTTTGGGAAAGCAATATGGACACTTCTCAAAAAAAACTCAGCATTGATTTTCCATATAACATTTATGAAATATAACCTTTAAAAACCTGGCTAACAATTTCACTTGTTGACATATACTCTATGGGATAAAACTTTTCAGAAAAGACATTTGCACTCTTGTGCTCATTTCAGTGCTGTTCACAATAGCTAAAGTCTGGAAACAACAAACTCTCCAAGAACTGATGACTGGATAAAGAAACTGTGGTATATATACACAAAATCATAAAACTTGTTTGTGAGAAAAAAATGAATTTATGCAATTTGCTGCTATGTGGATGAATCTGGAGAGTATCATGCTGAGTGACAAGTGAAGTAAGTCGGACAGTCACAGAATAATTGCTATCATCTGTGAGCTGTAAACAAACAGTAGGGTAGCCAGAAACTGAGAACTTGTCTTCAGTAAGAAACTTATGTTGTGGTGGGGGGCAATGCCGGTGGCCTTGGAAACACTGGGACAATGGTGAAATGAAGAAGCAAAGTAGATGGGGTGTGGGTTGCAGGAATATTTTATGCATGACATCCTGCCATCAATAGTATTATAAACCACAGTGCCTCAAATAAATTCTAAGTAAAAAAATAAAAAGAAACATGAGCAGGGCTACAGGCTTCTTGCACTATTCCAGAGTTGCACCTTATTCTAGAGAAATCATCCAAGGATACTGAGTAAGGGAAGATGAATACATATTTTTAAAAGAACAATTAAAAATTAAGCACAACCTAAAAGAGTGAAACTTGATAGACTGTGGGCTAGAAAAGTTTTTTTAATTTAAATATAACATTTAAAAAACTGGCTAATATTTAAAATCAGAGCTCTGTCCAGACTTTTAACTTCACTTATACACACTGAAGAGCTCATAAATCCTGACTTCAAATTGATCAGGAATGGCCATATTATAGAAGACATTAATGACTGACACTTTAAAACAAGGCATGATTTCTTTTGTTTGCACTGTATTTTCTAACATCCAACCATCACTGAATCGATTTTAAATCTGCTTGGTCATTAAGGTCTTTGAGTTTTCGATCTCCAGTCCAGTACGTGAGTCACTTTGAAAAGAGAAAATGCCTTCAGATAACACAGTTTAGATATTGTTTAAGACAAAATCACAAGTAGATTATCTCTTAACAAGTCCCTGCTATCCACCTCCCACCATAGTGTGCTTGATCTCTAGGAAGGTAGTTTTTACCCAATAAAATTTTTGACACTATTTTCGATGCACTAGGGGCTCATAAATAAATATGGTAGAAAGATTCCTTGTTTACCTAATTTAGAGTCTAGTAACAGGAAAAAACAACAAAAGCAAATATGTAGTATGATATCAAACATAATGCTATTGTAATAGAGTTAAAAAGATAAATGGAGCCAAGATGTAGGGCAAAGAAATTGGAGTGTGTAATCTTGTCTGGAAGTAAACAGTTGAATGAATTACAAAAATGTGACAAATATACCCTTACATATATATGTGTAGTAAAATATTTTTCAGCCTCAAATCTTGATATCTTGTGATATGCTACAATAAAGATCAATCTGGAGGAAATTATGTTTAGTGAAATAGTTCAGAAATAGAAAAATAAGTGCTATGACATTATGCTGTATATTACTTAATATTAAAAATATAAAAATAATAGAAATATTATAAAAGAGGTAGTCAGGGATTAGGCAGAAAGCAAAACCATTCAGCAGTTGTAAGGGATAAGAACTTCAAACTAAAGAATAAATATGTTCTATATAGTAGAACATATAGAACATATTTAATATGATGACCATTTATCACATTCTATTGTAGTGTTGAAAGTTATTAAGAGAATAGAACCAAATTAGCTCATCATAAAATAGGTAAATAAGAAAGGTGATTAACATGTTAATTAACACAGTGGAGGGAATTATTTTACCATTTTAATATCACTTGTATCACTTGTGTCACTTGTGATCGCGTTGTTCATTGATTTGCTCGAACAAGTGTTAGTAATGTCTCCATTCATCCATGTTGCCTGCAATATAGTGTAGTGCAAAGTGTAGCCCAATGCGTCTGCTCAATCCAGAAACATGAAGAGCCTCAAACCGTTCATTCAGGGTCTTGTTTTTTTTTTTTTTTTTTTTTTTTTTTTTGCTTTTTGGATCACACCCAGCAATGCACAGGGGTTACTCCTGGCTCTGCACTCAGGAATTACCCCTGGCGGTCCTCAGGGGACCATATGGGATGCTGGGAATCGAACCCGGGTCGGCCGCGTGCAAGGCAAACGCCCTACCCGCTGTGCTATTGCTCCAGCCCCCATTCAGGGTCTTGATGAAGAAGTTTGACAATCTTGTAGGTGGGTGGCAGGCGTTCTTTTAATGTCCCGTGGAATCCAGTTAGTAACAGGTCTAGTCCAGTGGTCATCTCCAAATCGCAATATGTGTCTGGCCCATCTGACTTTCTACACTTTGGCAAACAAGACAATGTCCCTGATTCTCGATTGTCGATGGAGGTTGAAACTCCAGATTCCTTCTATCATGTGAGTGAAACGTGATATTCCAAGCATAGATCTTTCAATTCCTCTTTCCGAGACCCGAATAGCGTTCTTATCCTGTTTCCATAGGGCCCAGATCTCTGAGGCATATGTTAGTGCAGGAAGAATGGTGCAGTCGAAAAGATGTGCCTGGAGCTGGAGGTTCTTTGTCCTCTTAACAACTTCATCGATGCTCCTGAAGGCATTCCACGCCACTCTCTTTCTCCTGTGCAGCTCAGGTGCCAGGTCATTCATCGTGTTGAGTTCTCTACCTAGGTAAACACAACTGCTGCATTTGGAGATGTTCATTCCATTGAGAGCAAATGGAACATCAGGAACTAGTCCATTTCATATAAACATTGTCTTCGTAAGATTCAGGTGCAGTCTGACCTTTCCATTCTCACGGCCAAAGTCAGCCAGCATTCTTGCTGCTTCGCTAATGTTTGGTGTTATTAGAACAATGTCATCAGTGAAGCGGAGGTGGTGTTGTTGCTGACAATCTATCTTCACTCCCATTCCTTCCCATTTCAGTCGTCGCATGCCATTCTTGAAGGTGGCACTGAAGAGTTTCGGTGAAATGATGTTGCCGTGATGAACCCCTCTCTTTACGTTGATGATCACTTCCTTGTAGAATGGTGAGATCCTGGTGGTGAATCCATAATACTGCTCTAGGAGGATCTTGATGTGCTGAATTTGAACAACCTGTTGGACTAGGGCTTTGATGATCACTTCAGTCTCAGCAGAATCAAAGGACTTCTTTAAATCAATGAACATTAGACAGAGTGGCTTCTTGAACTCTCGCGAAACCTCAATGAGCTTGGTCACCATGTGGTTTTGGGCGATCATGCTGAATCTTTTTCAGAACCCGGCTTGCTTGCATGGTTGACCTTCGTCTAGTGTTCTGCTGATCCTATTCAGGATGACTCTGCCAATACTATTCAGGATGACTCGAGTGAACAACTTATAGACAATGGACAACAGGCAGATCGGGTGATAGTTGCCGATGTTCTGGATGTCTCACTTGTACAACAGAATGGTCCTGCTGGTTTTTCATTGGGACGGAACTTTGTATTCAGATAGGTAGCCTGTGAAGAGCTGAGCCAGTGTATTGACAAGTACTAGCAGCAGATTCTTCAGGTGTTTGGGTCTGATCTTGTCTGGACCAGGTGCTATATGCTTCTTTACCAACAAAATGGTCTGTTGGATTTCTGAAGAGAGAATGCTGGGAACGACATATCTATCCTGTGGAATTTGGTATGTGGGCAGGTGGACGTGGCTGTCGAAGAGATCCGAGTAGAAGTAGTGGATAACCTTTTCCATTGCCCTTTTGGAAGATATGATAGGTCCATCAGAACATCAGAGGGCAGTCATCTTGGTTTTATAGTTGGCGAAGGACAGGTGGGCATTGTGAATACTTTTCCAGGCTTCTTCTGCATTGGCCAATACTGCTGCTCTTCCCTCTTTGAGATCTTCCTTTATTGCTTCTCTGCACAGCTTTGCGAGCTCGACATTAACTTGTGATTGCCTGAGACTCTCAAAAAACCATGTTGGTGAATGAACTCGAGTTTCTGAACACAGGCATCTTATTATGGCTTTCTCTCAGCATTCCTCACACAATTATAGAGGTGCTGAATCAGTCTATAGTATTGCTTGTCGATTTTGTCAATGACAGCATCTTTCCATATTGCCACAATAGTGCTAAAGATCTCCCAGTTGATCATTCTAAGAGTTCTCTTCTTATACTTTGCAGTTTAAATATATATATATGTATATATATATATCATACTTTACACTGTAAAATATTTTACAGTTTGTCAGTTCTAAAAAAATAAAGCTAACATATATTTTTGTTTCTTTTTGGGATCACATCTGACTGTGATCAGGACTTATTTCTGGCTTTATGCTAAGAATTTACTCCTGACCCTATGCTCAAAGGTAATCCTTGATGATGCTTGGGGTACCATATTGGGTTTTGCAGACTTCACCAGGATTAACTGCATGTAAGACAAATGCGTTACCCACTGTGCTTTTGTTTCATACCGTAAATTGAAAATAATTTTGTGGGCTAAATTGGAGGTAATGTAGGGAAATATGAGAAGGCCTGTGAAGTGGCTATCCTAATTGACTATGTAATATTTAAGCAGTGAACTGTATGAGAAGAGGGAGTGAATCATAAGGACAGGTTGCAGTGTGGGAGATTTTTCCAAGTAGAGGAAAGAGCTAAGACTCTCCCTAGTTAATATCATAAGTATCAAGTGTAAAGTACAAATTTTATTTGAGACGGAATGTAGGAGAAAGTGAGATCAGAAGAAACAATAGGTTGAGTTGTATTTTATAGGTTATGGTTACGATTTGGGTGTTAATTCTATGGATAACAATTTGGGCTCTATAATTAGATGGTTCTGATCAGAGGAATCATGCAATTAAACTTGCTTAATACTTTCAATATTAGAAGTATTATTCTGGATTCTCTGAAGTAGACTTTAAAGTGCCATGATACCCTTTTACTGATGCACACTGGAAGCAATATAAAAAGGGAACAGGATCAGAGTCTAGATGTTTTAAAAGAGGAGTTGGGATTTTTCTGGAACCAAGCAGGGAAAAAGAAAAGGTCAAAGATGACTACAAGGATATTTGTCTAAGCAACTGGAAGGATGGTGATAGAGATGAAATAGGCAACTGGAGGATCAAATTTATAGGGAGAAGCAATAAGTGAACCTCTTTAAGATAAGTGAAGTTTGATATGCCTACTAGTGAAATTTTTGAACAGCCTTGAATAGGTATACAACATTGGAGTTTAGCTGTGGACACATGGCTAGATATCCACATTTGGGAGTTATTATCATAGAAATTTCCAGCATATAAGCAAAACCATTAAGTGGAGGTGTTTTAACTCCCGAGATGATGATCTAGGGAATTAAAAACAAGGAACCAAAACCTTTGGGAGCTCTGAGAGTTCAGAAAGATGACATTTATACTAAACTTAGTGTTTTTCATGATATAGACACATTTCCATACAGACACCATGTAAAATAGGAGTTTTTATAGTGTGCCTTGGTTTCTAGTGTCAGACTATTAAAACGTTTAAATCTGCCACTGGTTTCTTTACTAAATTTCTCTGAAGAGAAATTAATTTTAAAACTCAGGGATATTTCTAGCTTCATTTGTTTAATGTGGTGATCCTTTCCCCTATTACTTGTGATCACAAAAATATGAATTGGCATGTTATAAGTATCTGTGCAAATTTTTGCTTCATGTTTTTATTTCTTTGCACCTTCACAGATTTGAAGACTGTAAGCATCATAGACTTGTGATGATTGTTTTATTAACTTATCTGTTTACCATTGACTAGCACCATTCTCTTTATTCATGAAAGTCAATAGAGTGTCCTCTAAGTGGCCAGGCACTGCCTAAGCTGTTGGGGATCAGGAGGTGGAGCAAACCTGGTTTAGAAACCGTGTAGACCTAAAAGAAGTGGAAAGGACAAGGTAATGCTGGCCACAAGGTATCTGGGTGTGATAACTGCTTTCAATTTCTGTTAGACTAAGTGTTTGTCTAATGGACAGTGGAAGGTATACAAGTTCCATATAATAACACACACTATTCAAATTGCTATATTTCATGGCATATCTTTATTGTTTAATATCAAAAGAACTTTCAAAGCACATGAGATTATCAAGCTTACCCATGAGGAAACTGATACTTACTAGACTAAAGAGATAGTACAGCAGGCGGGGCATTTGCCTTGCATGTGGCCACCCCAGGACTATCCTACATGTTCTCTGAGTCTGCCAGGATTGATCCCTGAGTGCAGAGGCAGGAGTAAGCTCTGAGCACCACTACTTGTAGCCAAAATCCCCAATAAAATAAACAAAATAAAATAAACAACAACAACAAAAACCTCCAATGATTTGGAGTCAGATCAGAAAATTTAGCCCAGGTAGTTGAATACATGGCTAACCCAAGATCTCCTGACTTCTCTCTTACTATATTATACTCCTGTATACTTATCTGTTCCTAATTTTAAGCTGGAAATTAGTCAAGTATTGCAAGAAGTTGTCCTAGGGAGATGTTTAGAAAACATATTCCTTTATTTTTTTTAAATTTTTCATTTGAGAGTCACTGTGATGTACAGCTACAAACTTATGAATTTTTGTGTTTGCATTTCGCTCATACAGTGATAGTTTACCCATCCCTCCACCAGTGCCCATTCACCTCCACCAATGATCCCAGTATCCCTCTCACCACCCCCATCCCATCCCCCACCACCCTACCCTATTTCTGTGGCAGGGCATTCCCTTTTGTTCTCTCTCCTTTTGGGTGTTGTAGTTTGCAATAGAGGTATTGAGTGACCTTCATGTTCGGTCTATAGTCTACTTTTAGTTTGCATCTTCCAACACGAATGGGTCCTCTCAAAATCCTCTACTTGGTGTTCCCTTCTCTACCTCAGCTGCCTTTTCCTCCAGCATGTGAGGCCAGTTTCCAAGCTCCGGGGCAAACCTCCTGGTCCTTATCTCTACAACTCTTGGGTGTTAATCTCCCAATCTGTTATTTTATACTCCACAGATGTGCGCAATCTTTCTATATCTGTCTCTCTCTTTCTGATTCATTTCACTTAACATGATACTTTCCATGTTGATCCACTTATACGTAAATTTCATGATAAGAAAACATATTCCTTTAATCATGACATTTTCATGATCCTGATAGAGTTGCTAGTCAAGGTTGAAATTAGAAATTACAAATTAGTTAGGAGATACAACTAGTAACCTTGCTGTTTGAATCTGCAATATTCTTCTACAGTTTAGACAACATGAACGTTGATTCAGAAGATTTTTATACTACTTCTACATAATCAATAGTTTTGACACGATAGAAACTGCTTTCAGAAACTGTTTCAATTGCTAAGATTGTTTTTATATCAAACTTTATCTCACTTATTTATAAATGTTTACTTTGTTTCTCCACTATATGAAATGTTCACTCCATCTGGAACCAGTTTTAGAGGGGATTCCCATAAGTGCCAAATTATTTTCTTAAAATATATGCACCTACTAGAGTCCTTTAACACAGGTTATAGCATGAAATATCATTTATAATCTTTATTATAAATTCAAAACTACCATTGAGAGCTCAGTGGTAGAACACTCGTTTAGCAGATATGAAGCCACAACTCAGTTCCCAATATCAGTACACAAGCTTTAGGTAGCACTACTACTTGGGATCAATGGCACTGCTACAATAGTGTGCAGTCAGTCTCTAGTGTCTGAAACTTGTGTGCCAAAATCACCAGTGTGCAATCCCCACTGAATACAACAACAAACTCTGCAAGCATACAAGATGTTCGATTCGCAGTGAGTATAGAAACCAAAAGTATGTAAGTACTGAAACCAAGTTTCTATCTTAGCAAACACTGAAACTAAAGTGTGTGAGTACTGAAACCAATTATTCACCCCTCAGTCATTACAACAGCAGCAGTAACAGTGAAATGGCGTAGAATGAAAAAAACGACATGTAAGGAAATTGTAAGATCTGGGACTGGAGTGATAGCACAGCGGGTAGGGCATTTGCCTTGCATGCGGTCGTCCCAGGTTCGATTCCCAGCATCCCATATGGTCCCCTGAGCACCGCCAGGGGTAATTCCTGAGTGCAGAGCCAGAAGTGACCCCTGAGCATAGCTGGGTTTGACCCAAAAAGCAAAAATAAATAAATAAAAAATAAATAAGTAAAGTTTTTTTAAAAAAGGAAATTATAAGATCTCATTCATTGTTAGTCTGGCTATTAAAAAATGACTTTGTCATCGCTTCTCGGCCTTTAGGCTAAGGTCAAGCGTAGTATCTGTTCTTATCAGTTTAATATCTGATACATCCTCTATCTGACGACAATATATTAAATGGAATTTTGGAGCTAGGAGTTGGAATAGGAGCTTGCTCCGTCCACTCCATGAATCGACCTGGTATTGCAGTACCTCCAGGAATGGTGCACCCCTTCTCATAAAAAATGACTGTCTTCCATTCATTGCTTAAATGAAATATAAAAGATTATATTATAATAGATTTCATTATTATTATATATTTCATATAGGAAGAGAGCAATGCAGAATCTCGCATGGCAGAGCCTGGCAAGCATATTCTACATGCCAAAAACAGTAACAATAATGGGCCTCATTCCCCTGACCCTGAACGTGACAGGGACAAATGGAGACGTTACTGGTGCCTGCTCAAGCAAATCGATGAGCAACGGGAAGACAGTGATAGAGTGAATATATCTTATGTATAGATATTTTGTATATTATGGTAATGTGATCTCTTGTATATAATTTCATTTAAGCAATATAATTAATATAGGAGATGAAATATAAAGAAACATAAAGAAATATAAAGAAACAATTTTATATGAACTCCCATAAGATCTTGTCTACACATATAACTAATTTTATCTCACTAGATTTACACGTATAACTAATTTTATCTTACTAGACTTAACAGATAACAATATTTACTTTTAGTTACACACCTTATTTTCCTAAGCAAACCACAGATATATGCTATTATCTATAGAAAGAGACATTTTTCCTTAGAAAGATAAAGTATTTAATAGAATCTTACACTAAAAGATAAAATAAGACCAGCAAACACAATCTAAATTCAGTTGTTATTTAGTAGTGAAGCAAGTGATAAGTTATAGGAGTAAATACCCTTTTTACGCAGCAGAATGCTGGCATGTTTACGTCCATTTCTGTTTTCCACATGGCAGGTATAATTTGCCAGGTCAGCTTCCACCACTGAATCAAAGATTAGTGCCAACTCAACTTCTTTTTCTCCAAGATGTTCTTTGAGAAGCCTGAAATAAAGACAGTATTCTTTGTGAATTCTTTTGATTTGGGGTAAGAGAAGCTATACAAGGACTGCAGATGGTTATATGTCATGCAGGTCACTAGAATGCTATGTTTAGTACCTGCAACAAAAAAATACAAAAAATGGTTCTTAACCTGAAGGTCAAATGAGAAGGGAAAGTAATAGGCAATTCGCTCAACAAAAGAAAATATTAACATTTCCCCAGGCTTTTGATAAATGAAGCAAATATGATATGTATGGGAAAAGAAAACACTGATGTTTATATTCTATTTTCACCTTATAAAAAATTGAATTTTTGCACCATGCTATGAAAGGCAAAGAAAAAACTACAGAAGTATGCAGTTTGTATTAAAGATGAGTTTTTAGAAGAGTGTGCAAGAGGGTAAGGAAAAGGGTCTTGGGCATGACTGCTTTATGAGAAATAAACTGAGGGTAGAGTTGGTTTTCAAACTACCCATACTGGTAGAAACCTTGTTTAGTTTTCTCTTGCCTTTTGTCCAGAAATACAACAGCAGTCCTGCCTTATATCCTAATCCTCTACTGACACCAACCCCCTCCAGTGACCCTGCTTTCTCCAGACATTGCTCATCATTTGTCTTTCTCCTTCCTCCCGGAGAAGAAATTCTGCCCTCTGTGACATTTTCTCATGCTGCTTTTTGCAAAGAGCCTTTAATGGCTAAGAACAGGTGTTTTACACAGAGGAGCATAGTTGCCAAGAACATTTCCTGAGGAGTGTGCCTCCTGTTTCTTTGGAGAGTTATTATCTCACCAATGTTCAACTGTATTTCAGGAGAGGTGAAACTGGCTACCCTGCTGCTTGTGAACAAAGAGATAGAAAGAGAGGCCAAATTATGTTAACTATGACATTAAATCCAGAGTGAGGTTCTTAAAGTTTCAAGTGCATACTTTGAAGTACAAAATATTTTAGGTGGAAAATCAGATTATTAGAAGTTGTCTTATTTTTTTGACATATGTTTTTCGAAGGTTGAGGACTGTAATATTTGCTGAAATTTCGTATAAAGTTGGAAAGTACAAGTGTTTAGAGAAAAGTGGATTCTAGATACAGTCCCCCTCTTACAAGCTCAAATGGATCCTACTGAAGTTATTGACTACAATAGTGTCTTAAATTAACTCATCTTTCAATTAGAAAATATTCCTATATTTCCCTAAAGTTTGTTGTAAGAGTAAAATGGATTAAAGTGATTTAAAAAATAACAATAACCAAAGGTGATTTTTTTTACATTTGGCTCACCCCGTGGATATCTGAATTTATATTTATTGATGTGCAAACAAGTTTGACTTATTTTCTTCTAATTCCCATTTGAGAGAAGGGTGGACTTACTGTTGAGCAGGAGGGAGAAAGTTCCTAGAATCTTATTCTCCCATATAGAAATCTGAAGCCCAAAATACTGTTCACCAAGACACACTCTTTAAATGAACCCATTTTTGTGCCCACTGAAAGTATATTCTGGAAGTTGTATTTTCTGTAGGTGTTCTATGCCCTTTAAATATATGTATTATAATTGAAATAGATAAATATGCAAATTAATCATATTTTTCCAAGAGTTTGTTCATTTTTATTCCTGGATAAGTTTCTCCCTGGCTAAGTTTGTTTTTTTCCAATATAAACCTAGCCAAGGAAAAATATGGCAATTCATCCTCTTTGTATCTTCTCCTTGTAGTGGATAAATCACAGTACTATTATTTCAGTTCTGTGTACTCTTCTGTGTAAGAACCCCTAATAGTGCCAGAGGTTGCTTAGGCAGCATAAATTAATTTTGATTTCAATTCTCATGCATAAGGCAGCCCCTGTTATCTGGGGTATAGAAAGTTGAACCCGTGACTCCAGAAAAATATTTCTCTCTTTGTTTTCAGAGCAGTTTCTTGAAACAGGTTTTTTACAGGCTGGAGACTACCTAAAATATGCCTTAATCAATTCATTTTTGATTTATTATTGAATCATCATGGTACACACAGTTACAAAGCTCTTCAAGGTTGAGTTTCAGTCATACAATGCTGTAATACCCATCCCTCTACCAGTGTATATTTCCCACCACTAATGACCCCAGTTTCCCTCCTACTCACCCGCCACAGTCTCCCTCTAGGGCAGGCCTTTTTTTTTCTCTCCTTTTGGGCATTATGGTTTGCAATTCAGGTACTGAAAGTTTATTATGTTCCTTTACCTACCTTGAGCAAGCAGTGATAATTTGCTTGCACTGAGCAAGCACTGAGTGATAATTTCCAACTATCATTCTCATAGTGGTTCTTTGTTTATTCCAACTGCCTTCTACCCCAGTACTTGAGGCAGGCTTTCAATCCAAGCATGGGCCTTACTTCATTTATTAATATATTTATGAGGTATCATAATTATATAATCTTAAATAAAAACCTCTAGGTAGAATCAATATATAAAAATCTGTTTCATTAACATATGAGACTGACAGGCTGCCTACTGCGCTAAGAAGGCGATTGTTTCATTAACATGAAAAATGATGAAGGAGAGAAAGAAATAAGAGTTCTTTTTCTTCATTCTGGGCAACTCAGAGAAGGGAACACCAAGTAAAATGTAATTGGAGGTCATGTGGGGGAAAGATGATGCGGGCCCAATATAGACTAGAGACTGAACACAATGGCCACTCAACACCTTTATTGCAAACCACAACACCTAATCAGAAAGAGAGAACGAAAGGGAATACCCTGCCATAGTGGCAGTGTGGGGTGGGGGGAGACAGGACTGGGGAGGGGGGAGAGGGATGTTGGGTTTACTTTTGGTAGAGAATGGGCACTGGTGAAGGGATGGGTTATCAAACATTGTAAGGGAGAAACATGAGCACAAAAATGTATAAATCTGTAACTGTACCCTCACGTTGACTCACTAATTAAAAATAAACTATTAAATTTTAAAAAAAGAGTTCTTTTTCTTTTTCTTTCTTTCTTTCTTTCTTTCTTTTTTTTTTTTGCGTCACACCTGGGGATACTCAGGGATTACTCCTGGCTCTGTACTCAGAAATTACCCCTGGCAGTGTTCAGGAGACCATATGGGATGCTGGGAATCGAACTCGGGTCGGCCACGTGCAGGGCAAACGCCCTACCCGCTGTGCTATTGCTCCAGCCCCAAGAGATCAAAAACTTCACATTTCTAGAAATCATCTTAACAAAGTATATGAAATACTTAGACATATAAAATATAAATCAGGATTAAAATTAAAAAGAAGACAATGCTAGAAAAGGGAAAATATTCTGTGTTCATAGATTAGAAAGATTGTCAAAAACTGACCCACCCAAATCATTATTCAGATTTAATAAAATCCACATCAAGGGGCCGGAGCGATAGCACAGCGGGTAGGGCGTTTGCCTTGCACGCGGCCGACCCGGGTTCGATCCCCGGCATCCCATATAGTCCCCCAAGCACCGCCAGGAGTAATTCCTGAGTGCAAAGCCAGGAGTAACCCCTGAGCATCGCTGGGTGTGACCCAAAAAGCAAAAAAAAATCCACATCAAGAGATAGATCGAGAGGGAGATATGGAACGTTACCTGGGAACATTAGTGCGGGGAGTTGACACTAGTGATGGGATTGGTAGTTGCAATGTTGTATGTCTAGAATTCAACTATAAATAAATTTGCAAATCATGGCACTTTGATAAAGTTTTAAAATTTTTTAAAAGTTCCAATGACATTCTTCAAATGTTAGAAAAGTATGTACTAATATATATATTATATATGAAATCATATAGCAAAAATTCCTGGATAGTGAAAGGTATACTGAGAATAGGTAATACAGTATGAATTTCATTTCCCAACTTCAAATTATCCTAAGGTTCTATAAGTAATCAAAGTGTGTGTTACTTGAATAAAGATAAAATCTCAAACCAGTGGAACAGAATTAAAATCCCAGAGATAAGCCCTCAGTTCTTTTTTTCCTTGTTTTGGGGCCACATCTGGCGATTCTCATTGGTTACCTCTGGCTCTACTCAGGAGTCATTCCTAGGGTTTCTCAGGGGACCATTTGAGAACTCGGGTATCAAACTCAGGTTGGTTTCATGCAAAGCCAGTGATTTACTTACTGCATTATCTCTCTTGCTCCAAAATATTAGTTCTATGGAGTGTTGATTTATGACAAAGGAAGTAGGTATAGAAAGTGGGTGTTTGATCATTGTGTGATTGTAACCCAAACATGAAAGCTTGTAACTTTCTCACAGTGATTAAATAAAACTTAAAAAAAAAGAAAGCGGAGCAAGGAAAGTCTTTTTAAACAATAGTATAAGAAAAACTGCATAGTCACATACAAAAACATAAAACTGAATTCATATGTATGACACCATCTACAAAAAGTTAATTCAAAGTGGCTAAAAGATCTCAAGAAAAAACCAGAATTCATGATATACATTGCAGACAATATAAACAGAACTATCCAGTATATGATAGGGCATGTGTCTTGCATGAAGCTGACTAAAGTTTGTATCTGGCATTCTATATGGTCCCCTGAGAACTGCCAAAAGTGATTCCTGAGTGCAGAGCCAGGAGTAATTCCTGATCATCATCTAAAAACAAAAACAAAACAATACCCCCCAAAACAACCTACAAATAAATGAAATTACATCATATTTAATCTTTTAACCCAGCAAAAGAAATGTGATATAAAATTAAAAGGCACTCTACTGAATGGGAGAGAATATTCGCACATCATACATATGATGAATGGGTAATATCCAAGATAAATACTCATAAAACTCAAAACAACAAAAACCAATGTTCCTATCAAAAAGGGTGAAAGGCAACTAGCAAACACTGCCATGAAGAGGACAGTTAGCCTATAGGCATGTACAACAATGTTTGTTGTAACTAATGCTCAGGGAAATGCAAATCATAACTACATTGAGGTAAAATCTCAAAACAGAGAGAATGGCATGTATTAAAGAAACTAGAAACCAATGTTGGTGTTTATGCAGTGAAAAGTGACTTTTATTCACTGTAGATGAGAATGCTATCTTATTCAACCTTTATGGAAAACTGTGTAGTCTTCAAAAAATAAATATTGGGTTTTCATTTTACTCAGTGATACCATTTCTTGGTTCATATCCCAAGAATATAAAAACACTTATTTGAAAATGCAAAGGAATAGGCAGAACACTAGATGAAGGACAACCATGCGAGCAAGCCGGGTTCCAAAGGGGATTCAGCATGATAAACCATATCCACACAGTGACCAAACTCAGTGAAGTTTTGCGAGAGTTAAAGATGCCACTCTGTCTAATGTTCATCGACTTAAAGAAGGCATTCAATTCTGTTGAGACTGAAGCGGTCATTGAAGCCCTGGCGAAACAGGGCGTTCAAACTCAGTATATCAAAATCCTCCACGAGCTGTATTGTGGATTCACCACCAGGATCTCACCATTCTACAAGGAAGTGCTCATTGATGTAAAGAGAGGGGTGCGGCAGGGTGATACCATTTCACTGAAGCTCTTCAGTGCCAACCTCGAGCACATCATGCGACAACTGGAATGGGAAGGAATGGGAGTGAAGATAAACGGTCGGCAACTACACCACCTCAGCTTCCCTGATGACATTGTTCTAATAACGCCAAACATTAGCCAAGCAGCACAAATGCTGGCTGACTTCAACCACGAGTGTGGAAAGGTTGGATTGCAGCTGAATCTCAACAAGATGAATGCTCATGAAAAACGAACTAGTCCTTGACACTCCATTTGCTCTCAATGGAACGAACATCTCCGAATGCAGCAGCCATGTGTACCTGGGTCGAGAACATGAGGAACAACTTGGCGCCAGAACTGTGCAGGAGGAAGAAAGCAGCATGGAATGCATTTTAGAATGTCGAAGAAGTGGTGAAGAGGATGAAGAGCCTCCGACTCTGGGTACATCTTTTCTATTCCACCATTCTTCCTGCACTAAAATATGCCTCAGAGACCTGGGCCCTACAGGTCTCTGAGAATTCTATTAGGGTATCCCAAAGAGGAATTGAAAGAGCTATGCTTGGAGTATCACATCTCACTCAAGTGAGAGAAGGAATCTGAAATTCTGACCTCTGTCAATGGTCAAGAATCAGGGACGCTGTCTCATTTGCCAAGCCAACAAAAATCTGATGGGCCGCTCATGTAATGCGATTCAGAGACAACTGCTGGACTAGAGCTGTTACCGACTGGATTCCATGGGACATCAGAAGACCGCGTGGCCGCCCACCAACTAGATGGTCAGATTTCTTTGTCAAATCCCTGAATGAACAATTTGAGGCTTTTCCTGTTCCTGGAGCAAGCAGATATCATTGGGCTGCACTAGCATGCGACAGGGACAAATCGCGACATTACTGGAACCCGCTTGAGCAAATCGAACATCAATGAGACGCAAGTGATACAAGTGATTTGAAATTATGTGTACATGTCTATATTCATTGCTCTGCTTAGTATATATATATATATATTAGCACAGAAAAGCAAGCCAAATATCTAATTGGAAGATTAATGGATAAATGGGTTGTGGCACAAATACACAATAGGATACTATACAACTGTATAAAATATGAAATCTTGCAGTGTGATACAACATGAATAGAAATGTAGGCTATCACATGAAGTCTAATAAGTCAGAAGGAGGACAAGTATGGAATGATCTCATTCATTTGTAGCACGAAGAAAAACCAAACCAAACAAGGAAATAGATAGTATTTGAATGATGACAAATTGTTGGTACTGAATTAAAATGCTGAGACTACCAAGTAAGAGTAAGGGATGGAGGAGAATTAATACATGGACAGCAAATACCATAAAGACACTGGTGGAGGGTACTGGCAACTTTTGTTGTGTCCAAGATCTGCTTGGACAAGACCATAAATGTTAACATTATTGTAGACACATTTCCTTAACTATAATAATAAAAAATCTAGAACTTTGTTTGTTTGAAAATCAAAGAGTAAGTTACTGTTAATATCTACAATGCATTATGCAAGGACTCAAGAGACAGTATAGCCTGTAGGGCATTTGCCTTGCAGAGCAGATACAGGTTTGATCCATGGCACCCTATATAGTCCACTGAGCCCACAGTAAGTGATCTCTGAGTGCAGAGCCAGGAATAAGTGTGACTCTCAAACAAATACAATTATACAGAATAATAAGTATAAATTCATAACAATGTATCACTGATTTTTTTCATTCCCCTAGTAAGTGCCTAGCATTGGGTATAAGAGAAATAGATATATTATATGACCTAATGTCTACTTCCTGAACATATTAAAATTTAAATGAGAAGACAATATCTATACTATTGAAAATATATAAAGAATAAAGTGTTCGAGTCATGCTTACAAGAGATTTTTAATTTTTTATTATATTTTTAGAACCTTTTTTATTGAATCACTATGAAATATATCCTTACAAAGCTGTTCATGATAGGAGGGTGTTTGCCTTGAACGTGACTGACCCAGGTTCAATCCCCTGCACCTTGTATGGTTCCCTTAACCCCACCAGGAGTAATTCCTGAGCATAGTTTTTTTTTTAGTTCTGAGATTATTTTTTTACTAAATTATTTTGAAAGGAATTGAGAAGATGAAGGCCACCTAAAAATATGAAAAATAGTATTTTCCTAAAAGGGAATTTAGGAACAGGAATTTGAAGGATATGCAAGACATGACACTAAAGCTACTTCTTTTGAAATGGACGGTACAAAGGAGAAGATCCTGGCATTTACTTCAGTAGCTTTAAATGTAACTATTTCTATTCCAAGTGTTATTATTTGGAGGCAAGTATATGTAACTCTGAATACTAGCAATTATATTAATAATAGATGAAAGTGACCGAAATCGGTAACATCAAAATTTTTTAGACATAACTTATTATTTAAAATTTTTAAATAATTTTGAAGTTATCACTTCCATATTTAATACAAGAAACATGTAAAACAAGATATAAATCAGCAACTCTTCATAGATCCAGGGAAAACTAGTGCCCCTAGACTTGAGACAGTGGCAAATACTTAGAATCAGGGCTGCAGAGAGAGTAAAGTGTTTGCTTGCACACAGCCAATTCCTGTTGGAGTCCTAGAACTGTATTTGGTCGCTAGAGCCTCTTCAGGTATAAACCCTGATAACAGAGCCAGGAGTCAGTCCTGAGCACAGCTCTGCATGGTACACAAAACAAACAAAATACTGAGAATCACAGCTTACTCAAAGCAGAGTCCAAAAGTTTAGGTAGAAACAAATGCTAAGAATTACAGTACACTAGCATAGAAAACCAGACAGAGGCGGTATTGTTTAAACTGCAATTCATGTGCCTGGGGGTCCAGAATTGACCAGTTTTGCTCCATGGGATTTAATCTTAGGAGTGCCCCTACACTTTCATGACTTTCACTTTTGAGACTGTCCTTACCATTATCAAAGGGGGAATTAATATGAGTTTCCTTTGGGCTTGTGGCAAAGTTATAGAGAAAATCAATTGTTCTTGTATGAGCACAGTGCAAACTCCCATATCGTAAACTACTAAATTTTGTCTTGAGGCAAGGTAAATATGCAACTCCAGCTTCCTCAAAGCTTTTCTGCATTGCCTTTGTAAGGGGGCTCGGTTCTGAGCAGTACTAGTCAAAGGTCATAACCCAGAGGCACAGTCTCACTCAAAGACTTTATCATAGGATTATAGAGCACTTATCACCACATCAATTAGGCTCCTACTAGACAGCAAGGCCATTTAGTTAAAGGGAATGAGAAGTGCAGACCCTATTGAAGAAGTAGTCTATAGGAAAATACAATGAAATAAACTATAGAAAAGTTTAGCTTCTTAGGTCTACAATTGTAGTACACATGAAGTAACCCATCTCCTAGCAAAATAGACAATTATCTCACACAAAGAAATCTCAATTTTTTACCTAATATATCATTTGTCTGATTTATCAATAAGAAAATTACAAAGTGTGACAAAAAGAAAAAAAAACATAGCCAAAAATGTAGTCAGAACTACATTCAGATATAGTAAATATTTGGTATTATGTGGTGAAAATAAAATAATTATAATTAAAATGTTAATTTAAAAAGGATAGGTTTAGAGTAAAAGAGTAAAGTAAAAAGTGGATCACATGTCAACAGTTGGGTGATGTAAAAAGAGTGATGTTGATGATTGGATTTTGAGTATTTGATATACATACTTAATGAAATACTATGCAGCATCAAGAAGCAATGAAGCCATTCAATTCACTGCAACTTGGACGGAACTGGGAGATATCATGTTAAGTGAAGCAAGAAGAAGGAAGACAACTACTAGGTGATCTCACTAATTAGTGACATACAGAACAACTGAAAGAAGCAATATAAGGTATTAAAGGGTAAGACTGGGCGAAAGAGGTAGTACAGCAATAAGGCACTTGTCTTGCACACAACTAACTTGGGTTTGATCCTTGGCATCCCATATTGTCCCCCAAACCCAGCCAGGGCTGATCCATGAGCACAGACTAGAATAAACCCTGACCAGCACCAGGTGTGCCCCCTCAAAACAAAATATCAAACAAAATTAAAATATGAATTGGAATATCTGTTTTCTTCTTTAATTATAAAGTCTTTTCTAGGGCTGTTCATAATACAAATCACCATATTTGAGACAGTACATCTAGTGTCTACTTAGTATATGCGAAGGATATATATGGTTTAGGCTGGCTTTATAAATATGCATATGTCAAAGAAGAGACCTCATATAAACTAAGAATGGTACAAACACAATTGTTTCAAAAGTCATTTTCAGATAATAGCCATTTGGATTATCTTAAGGAAAACTACATTGCTTCTAAAATTTATTTCCTTTGAAAATTCCACAAGATTTAGTAAATCTACATTCTCATAAAGATAGTATACAGTTGGAACCTTGTTTACATCAAAGGAAAAGTGATTGATTTTCCCAGTGGGATGGCCTGACAGTGGCAGAAATGTGTGTGTATGTGTATTTAAAAGATATGGTGAGAGAACAGTAAAACAGAAAACAGAGTTCGTAATTTTGCCTAGGGCTGACTGAAAATTTAATGCTAATATATTTAGTATAGTTTCCTCTACATTTTGTGGATAAGCTACATATTCACTGCTCCATAGTTTTTTAAGTATCAATGATATACAATCAATAAATAATTGGGATCTTTCACCTTGTTCCAAATGTCAAATATTTCCATATATGTAGCATGTTAGCTCCTTTTTAGAAATGTTTTTTTCAAGAAAGAAGGTTAAGGTAAAAATAAATAAATAAATAAATTTAGAAAGTGGTGGCATCGTGATTGAGGAAACCAGAAACCAGGTTCCTATTTGACTAGTAGCAGTTTAGGAATTAAAGGTAAATTATTTTCATTTTAAGAAGCGTATATAAAATTTGAGGGAATTGAACATATTTTAAGTTTAATAAAAATAAAATATTTTTGAAATATTTCATATTTCCTAAGGAAAATAGCATAAAATATTAATATGAAGATTTGTAAAGTGAGATTAATGATAGAAAATTATTCTCCACTGGGGCAAAGCTATTGCACTGAAATTCATGCAGTCTCTTTTGACAATTAGATACAATTCACAACCCTGTTGGCAAGTTTAAAGCTATTATTTCTTGTTTAATAGAGCTAGTTCAATTTTTCTGTCACTTTTTATTAGCACTGTAGAATGGATACTTGAATAGTAAATTATCATTTTTAGTAAATCATCAAGCATCTACTAACATTAATTAAAGTCAGGTCTATAAAAATATGAAACTCCACAAACCTTTATGGACTCCATATATCCAAATACTTTTCATCAATTTTTATTTACAATTTTATTTTACTAAAAGACCGTGATTTACAAAGCTATTCATAGTTGAGTTTTAGAAATACAATATTCAAGTACCAATCCCAGCAACAGTGTCTACTTCCCTCCACTAGTGTTTCCAGGTTCACTGTCGTCAACCCCCAGTTTGCATCCCTATAATCACATTACTAAATTTCATTTTTGAAATTTGTATATCTTGTTTTCAGTGAGTGTTGTTGATTCTGTGATTGTTTCTTGAAATTACTTTAAGTGGTAGATGTGAATAGCAAAACTTGTACAATTGTAGCAATATGCTACTTCCTCCTAAATTCCCTTAAAGTTCCTACAAAGAATATATTCTGGGTTCAGTGGAAAGATAATTGTGCATGGAAGCTACATTTGGCTTGAGATTTATTTTAGAGCTCATTCTCTCAGCAGCACCAGAAAGTTGGTAATGATACAACAATTTTTGCCTCAAGGGTGATAAGGGAGTTAAGAAAAATCTGTACACCCACGGTGATTACTGAGTATTTTGGGTATTACATGGATTAAGCTAGTACATGGATTAAGGCACGTGTAGCTCACCTTATTTGGATCCTCAGCACCACATACAATCACAAACAGAAGTGATCTCTAAGACAGGGCTAGGAATAAGGCCTGAGCACAGTTCAGTGTGTCTCCCAAACCAACGACGACCAAAAAGTGAGGGAGTATTTTGGCAGATACCAGGAAACACGGAGGTCAAAATTACCAAGAGAGGCAAAAATGAGAACTCCAAGCCCTGGCCAATGTTTGATCAAAGGTTCTAGTCAAACTTCAGGAAAAGTTTTGAAATATAGATGTCACACAACTGTAGTGAGAGTAACATTATTTAAGCAAACTTTTGTCAAATATACAAGCATTTTTCCTGGGTAAAATTTTCCAAATTTCTCTTTTTCCTTTGGGGAAATACTAAGAGATCAAAAGTTGCAACACATACCTCTAAGATCAAACTGCTGCCCAGAAAATGGAGAACCAAAGGTGCCTCTGTCAAGTGTCCTCACATGTTAACTGCTTGAGGACAACTTTATTACATACCATTTCTTATATATCGACTGTCCAATGCACTTCTGACATATGTGTATATGAGTTTTGATTCAATTAAAATATGGAGTAAATAAGGAACCTGAAAGGAAAGTTACGCAGACAGAAAGAAATTTTGTTTCTCGAATGTTTTTGAGGGGAATAGCCTACTTAATAATCAGCATTCTGCCATTAAGAACTGTTCCCGGGGTCAGAGCAATAGTATAGCAAATAGGACATTTGCCTTGCATGCAGAAGACCAGGGTTGGATTCCCGACATCCCATATGATCCCCCCAACACCTCCAGTAGTAATTCCTGAGAGTATGATCCAGGAGTAACCCCTGAGCATTCCTGGTGACCCAAAAAGCAAAACAAAACAAAACAAAAAAGAACTGTACCCTTTGGAGAAAATGTATGGGCAATGAGAAAATTAAGATCTTCTCTTGGTTGAACTTATAATACAATTAGCAATGTTTTAATGAAACTATTAGATTTGTACCAATTGAGATGGTGTGTCAAAATATTCTATGATTTGTTTTGAGGAGATTGATTTTAAAGAATAAAAGACATATTCTAATACTAAAATCCTTTTAGAAATAAATGGCTATAGTCTGAAGGAATCCCTGCACCTAAGTAGATAACAAACAGACCCATATGTTACACAATTAATATTATGAAATGTTTATCCTAGCAAGTAATCCCTGCTACCTTATCCTACTCTGAAGATGACTTGTTTAGCTAGTAACATATATATATTCCTACCACTTTATTTCCTGATAGAAGGAGTACTACCTAACATTTCTGTTGTAAAATTATGGGACAACTTCGTTTTTTAAAATTTGTTATTATTATTATTATTATTAATTTTATTGAATTACTGTGAGATAGTTACAAGCTTTCGTGTTTGGGTTACAATCACACAATGATCAAACACCCATCCCTCCACCAGTGCACATTCCCCACCACCAATATCCCCGGTACACCCCTCCCCTTTCCCACCATTCCCCTGCCTCCATGGCAGACAATATTTCCCATACTCTTCTCTAATTTGGGGCATTAGGGCTTGCAGCACAGACACTGACAGGTCATCATGTTTGGTCCATTATCTACTTTCTGCACACATCTTCCATCCCGACTGATTCCTCCAGCCATCATTTTCTTAGTGATCCCTTCTCTATTTCATCTGCCTTCTCTCCTCCACTCATGAAGCAGGCTTCCAGCTATGAGACAACCCTCCTGGCCCTTGTATCTACTGTCCTTGGGTGTCAGCCTCATGTGATGTTCTTTTATACTCCACAACTGAGTGCAGTCCTTCTATGTCTGTCCCTCTCTTTCTGACTCATTTCACTTAGCATGATACTCTCCATGTCTATCAATTTATAAACAAATTTCATGACCTCATCTCTCCTAACAGCTGCATAGTATTCCATTGTGTAGATGTACCAAAGTTTGTTTAACCAGTCATCTGTTTTAGGACACTCAGGTTGTTTCCAGATGTTGGCTATTGTGAACAGTACTATAATCAATGTATAGATACAGATTGCATTTCTACTGTGCTTTTTTATGCGACAACTTTGGAATACATTTTTCAAGATACTTGGAAATTTAAATAAAGCAGAAGAAGAAAAATTGGTAATTTTTTTTAATTTTGTACTTTTCTTAGTAATTATTAAGTGACTGCAACAAAGGTGCCATAGAACATTGGATTCTAATAGTGAATCTAAGAATTAAATATATAGAAATTCTCTATAAAAGCCTTTATGGACTGATTGTTTGCTGCCCTCACCTTCTACATTCACATATTGAAATGTGGGGGCAGAGAAGTAGTACAGCATGTAGAGTACTTGCCTTAACATGGTCTACATGTGTTTGATCTGTAGCACCGCATATATTCCCTTGAGCCTGTTCAGAGTGATCCCTGAGAACAAAATTAGGCCTCTAGTATAGCCATATGTGTCCCCCAAACTAAAAACACAAACAAAAAGATATGTTGAAATGCTATTAATGCAATGGGATCACAGGCCATGCTTGTGTGAGGGGTGGTGTGGGTTTTGGGGAAGTAATTAGCTTATAATAATGGAGCTCTAATGAATGTGCTTATTACCCTTGAAAACAACAAGTGCTGGGAAGAGTATAGGGAGAACAAAACTAGTATACTCTCTCAGAAAATGCAAACTATTGTCAGCTTAGAAAATATTATGGAAATACTATTTATTGAAAATATATAATCAATGTATAATATTGCAATATATAAGCAATACCACTCAGTACATTTTCTAACTGGAAAAATTATTTGTGGAGTGCCTGAAGCTATGATACACAAACACACAAACACTCATACAGACATATGCACATAAATATATATATATATGCAGATGAAATAATGCTCTGCCTTTATAAAGATTAAATTCTACCTTTGGGACAATATAGATGGAACTTAAGGTGATTATGCTAAGAGAAATAAGTCAGGAAGTGATAGACAATTATCAGATGGCTTTACTCCTATGTGAACTATGAATTACTAAAGAAAATTAACTGATAAGAAACAATAAAAGTCTCATTATTTCCAAGGGGAAGGAGTATATAAATGGAAGAAATGGGTAGTGAGGTAATTTTGATGGTAAGGAGATACGAGAACTTACATGGGGAGGGGCAGAGAATCTACTACACTTACAAAGGTGTGAAGCTAAACTTCTTCAATTCCATAATACTGTATATCAATCATAATAAGTCCATGAAAAATAAAAATTAAGGTTCTAAACTCAAGCATTATATTTAGAATTTCTTTAATGAATCTAAAATTATCCTAAAATATAAAAGTTGTTAAAAAATGATTACACAGTTGGCAACTACCAAAATGATTATGTTATGTTAAATAACCTAGACAAAAATTAGTATATTATACACCAAATTATTTAACTTGTACATAACTCTAGAAAATATAAACCTATTTATAGTGATATAAAAAAGAGCAGTAGGCAAGGGTTAAATAACCTTGTGGATCATTGATGTGGTCATTACCTAGACAGTGATGATGCTTTCACAGGGTGTTAATATATTAATCAAACTTTATTGGTCATATACTTTAAATTGTTTGATGTGTATCACGTGCCAATTTTTACTCAATAAAACTTTTTCTGATTATTATAGTTTAGGGAATTACCTGTTAAAATTTATGGTATTTATAGACAAAATTCCTACATCTATGACCTTTCTAAAAATCTAGAGAGTTATACTGCAATAAACGAGAGATAACTATTTTTGGTTCTAATTATGACTCTTGACCATGAAAATCTGAGCTTTCTGGTAGCAGAAGTACTTTAATATATATCATTATACTTAAAACTCTCTCCTTGGGGACCGTTTTATTTCTCTCAAAAATGAACAGTGACCCTCAATGTCTTTTACAGTTAGATAGACAGATAATAATTTTAAAGACGTATCTTCTAAAATAAAATTTTTGGCTTCTCAACAAGTACTCAGGTGCGCTGAATTCCACTGTTGGCAAAACTCAGTCAGCTGTGTGTGCTGTATGGTTCAATACATATGACCTGAAGGCAATGCTGGTCTGACCTAGTGGTGCTTGGGTCCACCAAGTAAAAACAATTGCCAGGGGGCATACAGTGTCAGAGATTAAACTCAGGACCTTGCACAGGTCAGGCGTGTGCTACAATCCTTTGAATGATCTCACTGCTCATCTTCTCTAGAACAATTATAGATAAATTCAGTCCCATAGGTAGCATATATTTAACCTGAAATTGGTTGATAAGATATTCAAATTGGGAAACTTAAAATTAAATGTATATTGACAATTATTTGCTTTTTTATTTGTACATAGAATAATAATGTTTATTCTGTATATTTGTTCTGTGTGAGTCAGTACCTCAGAAGATTTTTTTGTTCTGTATATTTTTGGTTTTGGGTCACGCCCAATTATGCTTAAGGTCTTACTCCCAGTTCTGTGCTCTGGGGTCATTCCTGGCAGTAAATGGGGAACCAAAATTGGTGGTATCAGGATTGAGTATTAGTCCAGCTGTATGCATGGTGCACTGCTTATACACTGTATTACCTCTCTGGCTCTGTCTCAAAAGTGTTTTAAAACTTTTTATTGATATAAAATTTACATCTCTATATTTTATTTATTTAAATCCATTCACTTATTTTTAATCCACTTACAAATATGTGCAACCATCACTACAGTCAATTTTGCAATAGTTTTTTTCCTTTTATTTATCTATATATTGCTTTTTGGGTCACACCGGTGATGCACAGGGGTTACTCCTGGCTTTACACTCAGGAATTACTCCTGGCAGTGCTTGGGGGACCCTATGGGATGCTGGGAATCAAACCCAGTTTGGCCATGTGCAAGGCAAATGCCCTGCTTTCTGTACTATGGCTCCAGCCCCCTTTGTTTTTTGTTTCAGCTAATAGTACTCAGTACTTACTCCTGGCTCTGTGCTCTGGTATCATCCCTGGCTGCATCTGTGGGCTTATATGTGGTGCCAGGAACTGAACCTGGGTTGGACAAGTGCAAGGCAAACACTTTAACTCCTTTACTATCTTTCTGACCCAATTTCATAAAAGTTTTATCCTATGAAAAAATAAGCCCCAAATAGTTAATAAGTACAGGATTTCCTTTGGAAATGATCAAAATGATCTGAAGGTAACTTGTGGTAGTTGTGGTAGTAGTACTGTGAATGTCTTAAATGTCACTGTACTGTATTCTTAAAAATAGTGCATATTATGTTTTATTGTATCCACCACACCAACAAAAATATCCATACATTTTGTATTTCTGCTTCTTCCATTCTTCCCCATCAGCAGTTGTTGTCATAGTTTCTATCTTTATTCTGAGCATTTCATATAAAATAAATGATATAAAATATATCTTGTCATTTCTTTTGCTGAAAATGTTTTCAAGATTCATACATGTAATAGGTAAGTACCTCTTTAGTTCCTCATAATCCCTGAATAATATTTCATTGCATGAATTAATAGAGCAGATTTTATTTACCCATTCATTGATTGATGTATATTTATATTATTTCCATAGTTTCTAATATAAAAAAACTACTAATACAAACATTCCTGGGCCAGGAATATTGGTCCTCAGTCAGAAGGTGCCCCAAGTTCTGGGGGAGAAGGCTGTTGGGATAGTGAAGAAACCACTATGACAATGGTAATTGGAAACAATCTCTCTGGATGAGAACTATGTGCTAAAGTAGGTAAGGCAACAAACATGATAACCTCTCAGTATCTGTACTGCAAACCAAAGTGCCCAAAGGTAACAGAGAGAAGAGAAAGAAGAAAAGTGCCTGCCAGAGAGGTAGGCTGGGGAGTGGGGAGGTGGTGAGAGGGAAACTAGGGACATTGGTGGTGGGAAATGTACACTGATGGGGGAATAGGTGTTGGGACATTGTAGCACTGAAACCCTATCATGAACAGCTTTGTAACTGTATCTTACAGTGATCAAAATATACTACTACAAACATCCCCTTTAAAATTGTTATGGAAACTTATGTTTTTATTATCTTAAACACTTATCAAGGAAAATGTTGGCAACTTTATGTTTATTCATTTGAGAACCTGTCAATCTTTTATCAAAGTTATTCTAATTTTTACACTCCCACAAGCTGTGTCTGAGTGTTCTAGGTTCTCCACATCTTCACCAACACCTGTTAATATCTAACATTTTTAATTATAATTATCCTACTAGTACAATGTTGTGCCATGGTATTTTAATTTAGTTTATCCTGCTGAAAAATTATACCAGGCATGTTTTCATGTATGAGAACGAAGAATTTTGTTCATGTGGTCAATAGTTTGTATAGGTTCCTTAGATATTCATGAACTCTGCAAGTTACAAAGCTATTGTCTAGATAGAAGAGAGACTGAGATAGTAGTTATTATAAATTATATTTAATCATAATAAATCACAGAATGTATACTTGTCACTTTTACACTGCTATGTATTCAAGAAGAAAAGTAGAATTACATATTTTTACATAAGTTTTACTGAAACCCTTAGGTTAGTTTCCAGTTAATAATCATTAAGGGATATAGAGGTGGTAAAAGGGGTCCAATTTCTTTCATTTTTTTTAGTGTGTGTGAGGGGGGTGTCACATTGAACAATGTTCAGGGTTGTTCTCTGGCTCTATGTTTAGATATCACTCCTGGCAGTGCTAGCATAATCTTATCTAGTGCCAAGGACAGAACCTAGGTTGATTGCATGCAAGGCCAGAGGCACTCTGCAGGGCAACTTATCTGGTAGACTTTTTCTATGTTGGAATGAGCATTGTACAATTAATGTGCATTGTACGGTATTATCTCTAAAATAAAAGAGAAACCTTAAAGACTGTGTGAAGTAGTTATAATTACCTATCTTTTATTTATGCAGATGAGAAAGTATTAAATATGTTAAGAAAATCAATATAATAGATGTCTGCATACCAGGGATTTATCTAACAGGAAATTTCAGAGTTCTAGGTTTTCTCCTATGATTTGTTGAAAGTTCAGCGTTTGTTTGTTCACCAACAAATCTGAAAGATCAGTCACTTTCAGAATGAACTTGAGTACTAAGAAAAATAGATATTACTTAACAAAGAGTCGATAATTATTTTGGCAAGTGCCATCTTATAACTGTCAGCACAGTTGTATACTTATGACATTTGAACACTTTATATTCCCAAGACATAACTGACCATTTGTCTGGTTCTATGAGAAATTATCTACAAAACCAAGCTTTCTTGCCACTGGGGACAGTGCCCCTAGCTATGAAATATCAAAGGACTTTCCTTTGGCAGCCTGGAAGGGGTCATTACACTCAATAATATACATTAGAACCGGAGAAGATCTTCTTATATTGCTAGCTTACAAATTTGCAGTTTTTAAGAAAGAATTCTTTTTACATTTTAAATCTAAGGCAAAGTATTTTGATTTTAGCTACTTTTTAAATTACTATTTATGAACTCTATTTTGAGCTACTTTGTGCAATCACAAGATAGACTTTGAGGTGTTCATTGTTTCAATACCATTCCCTCCACCAGTGTCTTTCCCTCACCAAAGTCCCCAGGTTCCTCCACCCTGCCTACCTCTTTGGAAGGCACACTTTTATTTTTTGGAGGGGTTTGTATTTTATTTTATTTTCGTTTTTTTATTAATGAATCGCTGTGAGGTACAGTTACAAACTTATGAACTTTCGTATTTGCATTTCAGTCATACAGTGATTGTTTATCCATCCCTACACCAGTGCCCATTCTTCTCCACCAGTGTTCCCACTATCCCTCCCGCCACTCCAACCCCATCCCCCACCACCCCTCCCTGCCTCTGAGGCAGGGTATTCCCTTCTGTTCTCTCTCCTTTTGGGTGTTGTGGTTTGCAATATAGGTATTGATTGGCGATCTTGTTTGGTCTATAGTCTACTTTCGGCACGTATCATGTTAGTGAATCAGAAACAGAGGGACGGGCATAGAAATATTGCACTCATCTGTGGAATATAAAGTAACAGAATGGGAGACTAACACCCAAGGGTAGTAGAGATAAGGACCAGGAGCTTTGCTCCACAGCTTGGAAATCGGCCTCACATGCTGGGGGAAAAGACAGCTCAGAGAGAGAAGGAAACACCAAGTAAAGCACACTTTTCAGTTTAGTTATTATACTTTGGATCTCCTCCTAACTGTAGCATTAGTTTTTCTTTTTAGTTTAGTTTATTGAATCACTGTGATTGCAGTATTAGGACAAGGGTATTCAGAATGGGGGGGAGGACCTAAGTCACATTTGCATTTCTTAAGACACATAGACTATTTCCAACAGATCAGCTTTTAGAAAATGAATGATTAGGATATACTCTTCTAAAATGCTTTATTGCTTAGCTGAAAAAACTGCAAATAAAATGAACATTTCAAGTTGTGTACCTTATTTCACCTTCTCTGATGTGATTTGCCAGTTCTTCAATAAATTTCTCCCCTTTCATCCAGTAGATCATTGGCCCAGATTCTCCACTGAATCCGAAGAATGCCTTGCAAGGAATGTTCAGAGGTTTACCTGAGAATTACAGAGAAAAAGAAATAAATCTTTCCTCATTACAACTTAAAGACAGAAAAATACAGTATCCCAAAGAAAACTCAGAGGTGCCTATTTCTTACGTTTCTTCTAATTATCACAATTCGAGAGAAAAATTTTCAATAATTTTGAACATCTTAAAAAATCTAAAATTTAATATATTATCAGAAATGAAACAATGAAGAAAGGTAGTCTTGAGGACTGCTTATTTTTTAACAGATTCTTAAAACTAAATGAAATAATCAAATGGAAATAATTTATTTCTCCCTTTAAGAATTTTAATTATTCTGATTTTTAGATTTTCTCTTGAACTTAAAATTAACCAGAAGTTTAAATCCATTTTTAATTGGTGAAAGGTCATCTCATCATAGAATATGCACTATTTTTGTGATTTTGAATGGACATGTTATTTTTTTGGATGACATTCTATTCTAATGGTAAAAAAATCTAATAGAAATCAAAGGAAGATATAATTTTGGATTTTTAGGCCACACTCAGCTGATCAGAAAGCTTAGTCCCCCTCCCGCCTCTGTGGCAGGGCATTTCCTTTTGTTCTCTCTCTCCTTTTGGGTGTTGTATCTGTAATAGGGGTATTGAGTGGCCATCATGTTCAATCTATAGTCTACATTCAGCATGCATCTCCCCTCCCGAGCAGGTCTTCCAACCACAGTTTACTTGCTGTTCCCTTCTCTATCTGAACTGCCTTTTCCCCCAGCATATGAGGTCAGCTTCCAAGCCATGGAGCCAACCTCCTGGTACTTAACTATTTATTTCAATGAAGATATAGTACAGGATTCCAAAATATTTCAGTCTTTCTCCTGAATGTCAGAGATTGTGCTAAATATTATTATAAAAACTAAGAGTTGCTAAAACTACAACTCTATACCATTATGCCATAAGTTCTTATTGTCCTTCCCTTAGGCTATGTTGAAAAAATATATCAAATAAAATACGTTAGTGATCTCTAGCTTACGGGTGCTCAGCTGCGGGTTTGATCTTAATGGAGAAAGACAGATGTATGCAAAGAGAGTCCTCAAAACAGCCTATCAGAAATGACAAAATTGCCCTTTCTTTGGCACTGCACAATAGGTACTGACTATTGCAGTTATTTCTCCTGGGAATGTGTTTACTGTATTCTCGGGTAGGTTGTTTAATAAGTGTAAGAGACAAGTACTTCAACAATCTAGTTTCTACTAGCATTGAACAAATATCCTGAAGCATTTGTCAGAACAGGATAACCTCCAAGCAATCAGATGAGGAGAGGTTTAAATTGATCAACTCCTGGGCCTGATAGTGAGACTCAATTTCTACCAGGGAGAGGTACCTGTACTTCTAAAAGTCATGGGAGAAACCTTTTCATGGACAGAGCAAATAACTAGAAACAAACAGATTTTCTCAGATGTTTATCAAATCAGACACATATCCTTATTTACCATTGTTTTGCCTCTGGAACATATTTCCAAGGCTATTCATATGTTACTAAAGACTCTCCTTGCAGATACTTATATATAAATGCTCATAGTACTTGTATTTGCCTTTATTCATTGTGGAAGCAGTCCATCAACAGGTGAAGGTACAAGCATAGATATATCCTTACAACAAAAAACAAATCTTGTATGAAAAGGAATGAGTTACTAATGCATACCACAACATAGATATTTCATTTTTTGGAGGGGTTGGTTTTTGCCACACCTGGTGGTGCTCATGTGATACACAGCACATTTCTCAAGGAGTCATATTTGTCATTGCTCAGGAGCCCATGTGGTTTCAAGTTACAAACCCAGGCCTCCCAGTTGCAAAGATTGCATACTAGCTCTTTAGGCTATCACTCAAATGCAGCAGAGATTTTTGAGATTTCAAAGAAATTATGGTACTGATAAAAACAGACAATATAGCAAATTCTATATAACTCTACTTATATGAAATTGTAAATTTAATATAATTTCAGCAGAAGTTTAATATAATTTGTTGAAAAGTTTAATATAATTTCCCAAAAACTTTAAAAATAATTTTATTGAGATATTCTAAAATTTATTTAAACAACATATTTTGTAAATTTGTTCAAAGTACAGTTGTTTTGGACATCCAATGCTACCATAACTATGCCACCACCAATGTGACCTTCCCTACACCATTGTCCCCAGTTTCCCATCTATGTCCCAAGCCTGGGTAGAATATTCTTGGTGAGATGTTCATTTTATTTATTTTTATACTATTGTCTCTATTATGGACTGGAGCGATAGCACAGCGGGTAGGGCATTTGCCTTGCATGCAGCTGACCCGGATTTGACTCCTCCTTCCCTCTTGGGGAGCCTGGCAAGCTACCAAGAGTATCCCGCCCACACGGCAGACCCTGGCAAGCTACCCATGGCATATTCGATATGCCAAAAACAGTAATAAGTCTCACAACTGAGACGTTACTGGTGCCCACTAGAGAAAATCGATGAACAATGGGACAACAGTGCTACTGTGCTACAGTGTCTCTATTATATTATAGCTATAGAGTTTCTTTTGATAGATATGCTGTGAATCTTTTTTTTTTTTGGTTTTTGGGTCACACCCGGTGATGCACAGGGGTTACTCTTGGCTCTGCACTCATGAATTACTCCTGACGGTGCTTGGGGGTCCATATGGGATGTAGGGAATTGAACCCGAGTCAGCCACGTGCAAGGCAAATGCCCTACTTGCTGTACTATCGCTCCAGTTTCAGTTGCTCTGAATCGTATGGGCTTTCCTTTGTAAGTTCCTTTTTTGATCTTGTTGATTTCAATATTCTGTCTCTATTATAGTAGTATGTCATTTTTGAGTACAGTGTGTTTTGGAGTTTTCCAAGTTTTCATCAGGAACCTTTAGTCCCCCAACCTACACAATTTCAAGGGTCAAGTCCCACAGCTCTTGAATGCTGTCATACCTCACAAAGTAGATCAGTCTCCTAGCTGAAAAGTCTGAGGCCATTCTGAACTTTCTGTAACCTTTCTCATCCTTTTTGGTGAGACTCAAACAGCTTCTTTTACAGACCTCTACCTTTTCAATAGGCGCAGCTCCACATACCTTAGTCTGCTCACTTTAACACTCAAACAGTGACACATGGTATCACTAAGTGAAGACAGGCAAGAAAGGTAAAAAGCAATCTACAGCTAAATTATTCAAAGTGTCTTGGGGTGAGGAGATGTCTAGCTACAAAGATTCACTGTCAGCACAACAAGAACATAAAAATCCAATTGGAAATATTTATAGAAGCCCATCCAGCTCGATGAGTAAAAAGAGTAACGCAGAAGTGTCAACTGGTACCAAGTTCAACAAATCTGCTGAGAATGATATTAATGACACCATTGTGAGGATATTCCATAATCTCAGTGAAATAGTGGCACTGGTAGTCAACGAAGTACAAGAAAATATGAGTGCTCATATAAGACTACTAGAAGCAGAAATGAAGAATATGGTAGATGATACAAAAATGTAATAGAAACTCTGAACATCATATTATCAGCAGCTGAAGAAAATATCAAGGAATTCAAGATGACATGGAGAAAACTGCTAGAAAACAACAGAAGGGAGAAAATAGTCTGAAAAGAAATGAAAGAATACCACAGAACTATAGAATGAGTTCAAGAGTGAAACACAAGAATCATTGGAGTCCTTGAAGAACAGGAAGAAAGTTCTATGAAGAAATAATAGGTAGAATTTCCCAGAGTTATACCAAAAATTTTTTCAGTACAATTTTACATTCAATTTATTTATCTAGATTTTCTACATCCACTGTTAATCCTGTTCTGCCCACCCATCCATTTATGGTTTACACACACACACAAACACGCACACTGTTCACCTTTTGCTCATGGTTTTATCAGTGCTTATACCTGGCTCTTTGCTCAAGTCCCCTCATTCCTGGTGGGACTTGGGGGACCATATGTGGTGCCGGGGATCCAACTTATGTAGACTTTATGCAAGAGAAGCACTCTACCCAATCTGGCCATCAATGTTATATTTTTGCTAACAATTGGTCTTCATTCTTTGTTTTACCTTTATAATCTGTCACTATCATCTTGTTGTTCATCGATTTGCTCAAGCGGGCACCAGTAACGTCTTCATTGTGAGACTGTTACTGTTTTTGGCATACCAAATACACCACGGGTAGCTTTCCAGGCTCTGTCATGCGGGCGGGATACTCTCGGTAGCTTGCCGGTCTCAGCATGCAGCTGACCTGAGTTCGATTCCTCCGTACCTCTCGGAGAGACCGGCTCTAGCAAATCGATGAACAAGTTTTTTTATGTGGTTCTTTGATAATGACAAGAAATAGACGTAGAAATTTCACTCTGATCTTTCACTCCGACTTGTAGAAATTATTTCATATTGTCAACTTGAGTATTTTTCCAAAAGATGTATTACTATTTCATCTTATTACAGGCTGCCTTCTAGCCCACATTTATCTGGAAAACTGGACACATTTCTCAGTAAAAAAACTGACATGCTTCTTGCAAATAGATAGGCTACCGATTCCATCAGATATCTATGAATGTTGATATGGAAAAGTACCAGTCAATGTACATAAAATACAGTACACATTGGCCAGCTACCATTTTCTGCCCAAATGGGTTGATGAAAGACGATTATTTTTCAAGTCTGAGGAAACTCGTCGTTGAACATCTACTTACATTGAAGATGCAGGGGAAAGAGGTTGTTTTCAATAAATTTCCACAATCAACTGCTCACTTCAGTGAATAAGTGACAGAGGTTGTAAGGAATGGACCAATGTGAAATATATTGATGTACCCGTTGGCTTTTGTCAAATAAAATGGAGGCTAATTATTGACTAGTGAACCTTGATCTACTGCTTATACAGAACATATTGTAGAAAACATGGGAAGCATAAGACATGGCCCTGACTCTGGAAACTTATGAATAGCTCAGAATACTTAACATAGGTGAGATAAAACTACCACCCTAACAAGTGTCTTATATGTGTTTGAGAAAGAACTTTTAGTGACACTATGAAATCCTAAAAGGCAGAAAGTGACTATATACTATTTAACTTGATATATTCATTAGACCTCAGAATTGACACTTCCAATAGTAGGCCTTAGGTTTGCTGGACTTAAGTGAAATATTTATGGGAAAAAGGAAAAAGCTATTAAATTTATACGTGAGGGAGATCACTCAAGGCAAGCAAGCAAACTCAGTTACAAAAGGCTAGGGAAACAGCTACTTTGGAACTAAAGTTTTGTCCTATCTGAGACATAGTGTTTCTCAACCTCTCTGTTTCACACAGAGAACCAATGAATTATTTGTTCAAGGCTAACTGCCAAATGAAACAATCCTTACCCTAAAAACTCTATATATCACTACTCTGAGCAACCAACTTATTTTTTTAATTAATTTATTTTCCCTGTTTCAAGCTTTAAGTAATCTTTATTTAAATTTTTATTTTCATAAGTTTTTTTACATCATTTGATTACATTCAACATTTCAACACCAATCCCACCACCATTACCCTTCCCACCACCATTTTCATGAATTTTCCTACCACAATTCAAGCCTGCTTGCCAGGAGAAGATGCTGGATAATTTATTCTCTATTGCTTATTATGAATATCATGAGAGGTCATGCGGCTGCTACTGGAATTCTAAAATTATAAATGGTTGGGGTACAGAGACATTTCTATAGGGAGCTATTCTATCTTGAAATTCATTTGGGAGTCTCTGGAACAAGGTTCTTGATGCACTGAGATAGTGCCCAGAGGAAGATTGTGGGTGTGACAGCCAGGACCCCAAGTGAGTGGGTAGGGAGGAAGGGCCAGCGTCTCTACTGCTGTCATGTGACCTGGCATATTAGTCCTGGAACCACGCAAATGGTTTTTGCTTCTGGAAGCTCATAGCCACCAGGGTTTCATCTGGAGTGGGCAGAGAGGGCGCACACACTTCATTTGAGGTGTCTTCGTGGAAATGGCTCAGTATGGGGTCCAGAGAGATCTCTGGTGAGCTTGTCTTCTGGGATCCACTGCTGTGTCTCTAGGGAACCAACTTCTAATATGAGACTGTCAAACTTGTAAAAGTCTTAGTTTAGCTATCACTATTTACATGAATATACTGAGAATCTTAAGAATAATAAACTTGTCATAAAACCACATCAACTTAATGGAAGGATAACACTGTCCACTGCAACACTGTCCTCCAGTTGTTCATCGATTTGCTCAAGCGGGCACCAGAAATGTCTCCATTGTGAAACTTGTTACTGTTTTTGGCATATCAAATACACCATAGGGAGCTTGCCAGGCTCTGCCATGCAGGCGGGATACTCTCAGTAGCTTGCCGGGTTTTCTGAGAGGGACGGAGGAATCGAACCTGGGTTGGCCGCGTGCAAGGCAAACACCCTACCCGCTGTGTTATATTTTATTGTACTCACTCTAATATTTTGTGCAAGATATGTTTTTAATCTTGGCTACATCTACTGACCTTGAATGGGAATGATGACTGACAAAAATCAGTCATCAGACACCGAGACATCCAGTACTTATTCTAAAGAGATAAAAGAAACTAAAAATAAGTTGAAAGTAAAATTGTACTGAAACATTTTTGGTATAACTCTGGGAAATTCTACCTATTATTTTATGCATATTACTTTATCAAGATTATTAGACATTAAGATTTTTGAGGATAGGGAACAACTGGGTATTTTTGTGTATTCTCTTTAGTAGACAGCAGAGTATTAGGTAGAGAGAAAATTTGAATTAATTTTCAGGGTATAATACTCTTTAATGATGAGTAGGATTGTACACAGAAATAGAACATATATTTATTTTGATGAACTCCTCTGTTTAATTTGTGCATTTTCTTCTATAAGAAGATCATTCTCTGGGCTCTATTTGCATTATTATCATTTTATAGTATTTGAATGAACCAACTTCTAGGTGAATCTTCAGTGTGCTATTCCTAAATGTATTTCCTTTAATATCTTTATTCCTACTATTTACATTCAATGTTTCCTTTACTGTATACAAAGGGTTAATTTTAGCTTGTTAAATTTGGTGAATAATTTTCTACTGGTTTGTATATTGCTAACTTAAATTATTTTGAGACAGGACCTAGATCTCCATTAGACTACCTTTTCATAGATTTTATTTATAACATTTAAGGGTTAATTTCTACTTTTAGACTTTCTTCCTAGTCTTCATATATTTATTACAACATATAACATGCTAGATTTATCATACCAATATCAAAATCACTTAAATATGGCTATCTAAAATAAAGGACAGAAAACATAGGTAGTTGAAATTAATAACAATTATTCAATCACATTATGTATATTCCTTTAAATTTTTCTCCACAATTTTCCCAGTAAAAATAGCTTTAAAAGCCAAGCTGGTCTACTTGTTAATTCCACTACTTGTCTATTCATGAAATAAGATGTGGGAGGAAACAGTACTACAAGTTAGTAGATGATAAGAATAGAAATTAGTCAACCAAAGAGTATAATGAGTTGCTGGATAGTTGTCATTTGTATGTTATTTTTCTCTTTGGACTAGACAAACAAACACACACATATATGTATATATACACAATGCATACCTGCTCACACACACATAGCCACACATGAAAATAATTATTTAATATCATCAATTTCTATGCATAGATATGTGACACAACTAGATAACTTCTGTAACTGAACAACTCATCCTCCAGTGTTCTTGGAATCATCTGTAGCAATTATCCAATTCTTTACTAAAAGCAATATATTTCTTAAACTTTTAGGCAACAAAGCACTGCTCTGTCTCATCTCTGAAACATGATACTGTAGTACTTGTTCATATAGTGAAAGTATAATGGTAAATGCAGGCCTGCTATAAAATTTCAAGGCTCTAAATTTAAAAATTTTACTGCATAGCTGTAAAAAAATCTTTGAAAAAAACATGTCTCATGTCTGAAAGTAAGTTACTCCTTTGTTTCATGTGACTTTATATTGACTTACCATATTGACACATGACTTTAGAAATACTCCCAGAAACCTGTATACAAAGAACCAAAATGTGTATTCACTAGTTATGTATTCTTTATTGAAGAAGTAAACATTTTGAAAGTTAAAGTTACAAACATAATAAAGTACATAAGGCTCAGGAGTAAGGTTAATGTCTTTTATGTTGGTATCATAACATGCACTCACTTAATAAAGATCAAATTTATGTATGAATCCAGGAAATAAAGAACAACCACCATTTATTTTAGCAGTAATAAGAAAATCAATTATCATAAATATGTGTGGTATTTTCTCCTTGAATTAATTACATGGTATTGCCACTTCTCTGTTATGTTATATATATACACACACATGTATGTAGCTAATAGTTGTCTTAGGTAAGACATATTAACCAAACTACTATACATGCTATATATACAACTTAGCTGATCCTAGCTAGCCTATTTATAAAACCCAAATATCCAATAACAGAACAATGGGTAAAAGAATGGTGGCATGTGTACTCAATGGAAAATTATGTATCTGTAAAGAAGAATGAAATCTTACAGTTCACCATAATTTGGGTGAAACATGGAAGTGTAACAAGTTACATGAAATGAGTGAGAGTGAGAAGAACAAAAACTGAATGCTCTCCTCATTTGTGGTATATAGAGAAACAAAGAAGGGAAAAAACAGTACTGAACAATGATAAACTCTTGGCTCTGAATTACAAAATATGAGATTACTAATTAGGAGGAGAGTAGATGGTAGCAAAAAATTTTTTTTGAAAGAGAATAATCTCAATTTATTTCAAACAAACACTTAGAAATAAACAATTTTCTGGTTGTCAATCATTCTCGTCAGCCTATTGTGGAACAACTATGATTAATTTGTATATTATAATATATCATGTAGAACAATAATAATATTTTATATTAGAAGATGTATATCTGATATGTATTACTATCCTTAATTGAATTATGGATAATTGATAGACATGAATCATTCATTATTCAGATGTTCAGAAACTCAATGAAAAATGTATGTATTCTTAAAATTCACTTTGCAGAGTTTGATTTTGAGTTAAAAATATTAAATAGTAATGATGCTCATGCTAATATATTTTTCTTATTCCTTCTACATTTAATCCCTTTCTTCTTTTTTATCATTATACTTATATAGGGTTTAGAACACATTTAAGTATAAAACATTATATGGATATATTTATATCCATATGCACATATGTGTTTTCTTTATTATTCATTTGTAGTTAGTAGTGCATGTGTTTACTACTTACTTTCTATTTTAAAGTGATGGTGAATCTTAATGTTTCTTAGAAAATTAAAACATATATTTAATTTTTTTTATTAGTGAATCACCGTGAGGTACAGTTACAGGCTTACAAACTTTTGTGCTTGTGTTTCAGTCATACAATAATCGAGTACCTATCCCTCCACCAGTGCCCATTTTCCACCACCAAGGGTCCCAACATCCTTCCCACCACCCTCACCCCGTACCCTCCACCCTGCCCCACCACTGTGGCAGGGCATTCCCTTTTGCTACCTTTCTCTATTCAATTTTTTAATGAAGGAAATACTCCATGAAGGATAATATCAAGAATAGCAAGGAAGTAATTTCTATTAAAATCAGGACTATAATTGTTTCACTAATAATTGTTACTAACTTTAATAGCATATACTCATCTAACTTATCTTTAAAATAATCTTTTTTGTCTTTTATTGTATTTCTTAAATTTAATTACCATGAGATACATAGTTACAAAGTTGTTCATGATTGGGTTTCGGTCATACAATGTTCCAACACCCGCCCTTTGTCCTTCACCAATGTACATTTCACAACACCAATGCCCCCAGTATCCTTCTTGCCACACCTTTCTCTCTCTCCCTCTCTCTCTCCCTCTCTCTCTTTCTCTCTCTCTCTCACTCTCCTTTTGGGCATTGTGGTTTGAAATACAGGTACTGAAAAGTTATCATGTGTATCAAATATGTGTCTGATTTCACTGTGTTAATATAAACAACATGACCTCACTGTCTTAGATTGCAATGAGTGAAAGGATATGTAAAAAACAGAGAAAACTCAGAAATATATAATGCATTTTAAATATCTGTAGATTGTTAGTTTTGATAACTTGATACATTTAGAAAGTAACTGTTGACATATTGTCTAAGCAAAGATTTTTTTGAAGCTAGAATAGTTAATTGAATTAACATTTACTGAATGCAAGCTAAGTGCAAGACACTGTGTTAGGCTTTCCCAAGGGTTAGGAAGATGAATTAGCTTTAGATCCTGCCAAGAAACTTGTTGTATAGTAAGGGAGATCAGCAATATATACAACTGTAATACTGAGGAGAATGTAGTACATTCCAAACTAACCATATGTGCAAGTCTCATAAACATAACCACATTTTTAAAATTGTTTAACAGTACAGCTGAATTCCAGGTTAAAAATATTCAAGCTAACATTTTTCAGAGGTAACTTAAAATATGTTTTGGATCTTTTTTCAATTTTTAATTGAAAATATATCGTTACAAAAGTATATACATTTGATGAAAATATGATTTGAACAACAATAAGCTTAACTTTGTTGGTTTTGCACCACACTCAGCAGTATGAGCTTACTTTTGGCTGTGTTCATGGTGGTGCTTTGGGGACCACAATTTTTAAAAGTAAAATGTTCAAGGAACCACCGTTCTACCAAAATATAGTATCTAGCGAGAAATTTCTGTTGCTCTCCATGTTGCCCTAAAAATTACAGCCTCCTTTGCTTCTAAGAGTAATCCTGTATCCCCACCCTCAAGAACTATCTGTTCCCAAATACGAATAGTTCTGAGGTTGAGAAATCCTTTCAAGAGTTAGAGTATTTTTGTATATAACATTTTTTAGATCTTATTTTTGCTACATTTCTATATTTGGAAAGTTATTCCTCCTATACCCTGTAATTCATTCACACCACTATTTTTTATATTGTTGAATTGGATTAGCTTTTTATCTTTTCACACTTCTTATATTTGTTAAAAAGTAAACTTATTTGATTTTCTCCATAAAAAGCTTCCTTAATACTTGTATGTAAACCATACTTTTCTCATCTCAAAAATCATAGAAAAGTCAATGCATACTGTATACATACCTATATATGATTGGATTATATGTATGTATTCTCTCCACACATATATATAGAAAAAGATATGGATATACTTTGGGGGAAAGTCTGGATATTATACAATGAAGCAGCTATGAGAAAAAGAATATTGTTTAAATCCCAACTTGGAGATACCATTTTTTTTAAATTCTATAAAATACAAATGTATTGGTATTTCTGAATTATTTTAGAGTTAAATACACACAGCAAGAAAAGTACTCATTATTTATAATTATATCGAAAGTAAATGTATGAAAATTTTATCTTGGAGATACCATTTAAACTCACCAGTCTAATATTTTTAATCACTAAATTGTGCTACATAATATCTAATTTCTAAAATTGGTGAGAAAAAGCAGGCAAAACAACGTGAATAAAATATTTTTAGTAATAATGGCTACACCAATATGACAGATTGTTATTATTACTGAATGGAGACCTAGCCCTTGAAATGCAAGCACATATTATATTTTGAGTGGTGTGGGTAATAAGAAATGCCATTGACCGTACTGCAAATTTTCTAGCTGACCTTGAATGAGGACATGGAATATGCTTAAGTATGTTTTTCCACGAAGAATGAAGTGTAAAAATACAGTTTATTCTTTATGTCTTGAACCTAGTAAAATAGTAAAGTAAAGCATTGCCTTTCTCTAGAGAAGAAAAAGAACAGGTGAGTGCACAGCCAATTACTTATAACAGGAATGCCAGGGGCAACAAGAGACCTGCAAAACAAATTTTTCTGTATTCAAATTTATCCAGCTTATAAATAATGTCATAATTGACCTCCAGTTTTTTGCAAGGGCATTTTAAAAAGTAGTGTTCTGCTGTCTCACATTACAAGAATGCACGTGTTCTTTTAGCAGTCAAAGCTTAGTGATAAACTACATGGCAATGAATAAGAAGAAAAATGACTTAAGTTTTTTAGTCCTGTGTATTAATTTATCTCATGAATATAGGTCTGAAGAATTAAATTTTTATAACACCATTATTGCTGGAAATTAGGGATATTGTTGGGCCCTGGAGTTTGAGATTATAACTATACAAATATTTCACACTAGAGGTCACTCTTGCGATCTAACAAAATTCTGAAAAGAGGAAAACAAAGCAAAACAAAACAAAGGCGAACAGTCAACAATAACAACACCATAAAACACACATAGCATAAAGGGAACAAATAAGGATATAGATTTTTCTATGAAACATTTTTGCATACTATTAACACAAGCAAATACATTGCCAATGGATGAACAGCCATTATGAAATGTGGGAAGGACTCAGAAAATAATGTTCTACTTGGATAGAAGTTGGCCAAATCAGATAAATAGCCTGTGTGCCATGACATAAGACATCAGCCCCAAGTATCATGAAGTTATTTGCCTGATATAGACCTAAACGGACTGAAATGACATAGACATTTGGTGGGAAGGTGCGTACTCAGCAGTGTTCAGGGCTTACTCCTGGTTCTGTATTCAGGGATCACTCTTGGCAGGCTCAGAGGACCACATGGGATGCCAGAAATTAGCTGTGTACAAGGCAAGTACCTTACCCTCTGTATCATCTCTCTAGGCCCCACATGTACATTTTAAATTTAGTTCTTAAAGGAATTGCAGAAATTTAATGAAATTTAGAAAACAAAAATATTCTCTTAAGCTATTATTATAAAAATTCATGTCTAAATCAAATGTCAGAAGCCAAAGTGAGTGCATTATATTTACCTTAGGAATTGTATAGAGGACTAGGCACATATTACATAATGGAACACTATGTTTTATTAAAGAAATGTTCAAACGCAAAAAAAAATAAATGTTCAAATGCCTCCGTCATCAAATTCAACTTCATCCCATCTGCAAAATTAATGAACTTGCATTGTGTTTGAAATTCCATACATCATTTTTTCCCGATAAAATTAATTTCAGTTTTTCTTCATTAATATCCAAAATATTAGGGGAAGAAGAAAAATCAAAGGAATACACATTTGAAAAGAGGATAAATTAAGGTTCTTTTCAGATGACATGATACTATACATATAAGATCCTTGAGTCCACAAAAAACCTTCTAGACACAGTAAACAAACAGAAAAGTAGCCAACTTTTATATAATTTAATACATACATATAATATAGAAACATATGTCACATTGTTTTTTTTCAATTGAACCACCTTGAGATACAGTTACAAAGCTGATCATGGTCAATTTCAGCCATAAGGTGTGAAATGATACCTTATTTTCATCATGCTTTGGATTTCCTTATTGATAAGTCATGATGAGCATCTTTTCATGTACCGACCAACTACACACCTGTCTTCCTCTGAGAATTGTCTATTCATTCCCTCTCCCCATTTTTGATAGTATTCTTTAATTTTTTTGTTGATCTTTGTGAGCATTTTATAAATGCTGGATATCCAGTTTTTATTTAAAGTGTAGAATGTAAACTTTATCCCATTAATTTCACTGTATTTTATTTTGTACACATCTCTTTTGCCTTTACTAAACAAATTTGATATAGTTCCATTAATTTTTTTAAAATTCTGTTGCCACTGTCAGTGGAATTATATAATTTTTTAATTTATAAAAGATTTAATAACATATTAAGTTTTATATAGATAATTAGTCTTTTTTAAAAAAATATTGAATCACCGTGAGATAATTACAAGCTTTCATGTTTGGGTTATAATCTCACAATTATCAAACACCCATTTCTCCACTAGTGCACATTCCCCACCACAAAAATCTCGGGTATACCCCTCACTTCCCCCCCTCTCCCTGCCTCCATGGCAGACAATATTTCCCATACTCTCTCTCTACTTTTGGGCATTATGGCTTGCAACACAGACACTGAGAGGTCATCATGTTTGGTCGGCATGCATCTCCCACCCCAACTGGTTCCTCCAGCCATCATTTTCTTAGTGATCCCTTCTGTATTACATTTGCCTTCTCCCCCTCAGCTCATGAAGCAGTCTTCCAGCTATGGGGCAATCCCCCTGGCCCTTGTATCTACTGTCCTTGGGTGTCACCCTCATGTGATGTTATTCTATACTCCACAAATGAGTGCAGTCCTTCTATGTCTGCTCCTCTCTTTCTGACTCATTTCACTTAGCATGATACTCTCCATGTGGGAAGAAGTCAAGTTATCACTATTTGCAGATGATATGATACTATACTTGGAAAACCCTAAAGACGCTACAGAAAAACTCCTAGAAACAATAGGTCGATATAGTAAAGTGGCAGACTACAAAATCAACACTCAAAAGTCCATGGCTTTCTTATATACACATAATGAAAGAGAAGAAAGAGATATTAAGAAAACAATCCCGTTCACAATAGTACCTCAGAAAATCAAGTACCTTGGAATCAGCTTAACCAAAGAGGTGAAGTACCTATACAAGGAAAATTGTAAAACACTACTTCAAGAAATAAAAGAGGATACTAGTAAATGGAGACACATCCCTTGCTCATGGATAGGGAGAATTAACATTATCAAAATGGCAATACTGCTCAAAGCACTACACGAATTATATAATTTAAGACCCATATGAAGTTCAAATCTTGGAAAGTTCTGCCTATATTTCTCTCAATGTACCTAATAGCTTCTGGTCAGATATCAAGGTATTTGATCCATTTGAATTGGCTTTTGTTTAAGGTGTGAGACATAGACTCAGCTTCAATGCTTTAGATGTAGTTATCCAGTTTTTGGAGTAAACTTAAAATTAAGATCTCATATGACCCAGAAATTCCACTTGTGGGAATCTACACCCAAGATGCAAAAACAACCATTTAAAAAGACATATGCACATGATTATTGATCACAGCACCGAGTAAATAGTTAAGAGATGGACTCAAATTAGGTGTGCAATGATAGATGAATGGATAATGATGTTGTGGTATATGTACACGTTAAAATGTTATGCAGTCTTAAGTAATGATGACTTCATGGAATTTTCTGCCTTCTGGAAGGAATTAGAAAATATCACATGAGTGAAGTAAGACAGAAGAAGGAGAAACACAAGATAAGCTCACTTATCTTATGTATATAGAATAATGCGAATAGGAATGCAATGTAATAACGAGAAGGATGCCAAGATCACCTTTGAACCCATGGTATAGGAAGGAGAGAAACTAAGGAAGAAAGAAATTGGGGTAGGAAGGAAGATGAGAAAGGGAAGCAATGGCGTAGCACGAATCACGGACATAAGGTAGGTGTAGATATGGATGAGTTGTAGAGTTATACCTCTAAACCACAGACTCAACAACCCTGAAGGCATGAGATCCAAACTACAACCACAAAACTTTAAAATGTGCCTGGCAAGTTGGCGGCCTGGAGGATGATGTGGGTTGGGTGGGGGGTGGGGTGGCAGGAGGAACTTAGGAACTCTGGTGGAAGTTGATACTGATGGTGGGATTTTTTTTATATATATAAAACTTGATTATAAAGAATTTTGCAAATCACGGTTCTTTAAATGAATTAACTCAAGCGTCTGCATGGCAAAGAAAAACAGCAAAACATTTCACAGACAAAGGATTATATGTCAAAAGTACATAAATCTTGGTTGAATTTAGAAAGTAAAAAAAATCCCATAAAATATTTGGGGAAGAGATGAACATAAACTCCCCCAAAGAAAGCATAAAGAAGGCCAAAGGGTATATGGAAAAAAACACTCTGCATCTGTTTTCATCAGAAAGGTACAAATCAAAACATTAAAGAGTTATTACCTCACACCAAAGAGGCTGGCAGAACATATATATATATACATATATATATCTGATATATATCAGAACAAATATATATATGTGTCTCGCAGAATAAAAACAAACATTGTTGTTGTAGAGGTCGGGAAAAAAGGAATGGATCCTCATCCACTGTTGGTATGAATGTCAGATGGTTCAACAGTTTGGGGAAACAATAAGAATTCTCAAAATCTCCAAATCTCCAAATGACACAGCAATTGCACTTCTTGTCATCTACCCAAAGGGCCCATTGTCTGATCAAAAAAGACATTAGCTCTCATTGTAGTACGGATCACATAACGAAAATGTGGAAAGAAACCAAATTTCTAAGAATAGATGACTAGACAAATAAACTATTATACATACACACAATTCAATTTTACTTGGTCATAAGAAAAGAAAAAAAAAACTACAACTTGGTCCTATGTGAATGGAACTGAATATACTTATTGAAGTGAGCCAGAAGGAAAGATAATATAGAGGAAGATCTCTTTCATACGTGGTATATAAATTAGCATAGTAGGGTCTAACAAAAGGCCAAAAGCATAAGAATCTAAGAACTAGTCTACAGAACTTAGCTACAGAATATGGCAGTCAGATGTAGAGGGTGGTGTAAGGAGGCTGTAGAAGCAGGTATGAGGAGTAAGGGAAGGGGACCCTGAGACAATGGGGGGGGAAACTTGACATTTGGAGGTAGTGTGGGTGTTGGAAAGTTATTTTTATGAAATCCTATTATTGACATCATTATAAAATTCTCAATGATGGTGACTAAAATAAAAATTTAAAAATGTTATTTAATAAGTTCTAACAGACCGTTTCAGATCAGTAATAAATACAAAGCTCACATACTGATTTTATTATTGCCATGATGAAAACAAAATAAAATTGTGGGAACTTGGTTTCAAAACCTAGACTGTTTTGTCCCCAAAATACATTAGCAAAGTGTCTCCATGACGTTGCAATGAGCTTTAAGATAGAAACTTAAGTACCTGCAGAAAGAATACAAAGGAGCTGTGCTGGAATGAGGAAAACAAAATTAGTAGATTTGAGTTTGAAGAGTAGGTAAGTCCACTTGAGATTATTTTTTTACAATGTACATCTTTGAAGAATATCAGATGATGTGTAATGTTCTATCTGAACATGGAGAATAAAGCAGTTACATCTGTCAATTGTCTCAATAATAAAAGCCCAAAATAACCCACCACTTTTAGTTTCATATTGTCCAGAAAATTGACTTCAGAATTCACTTTTCTGTGAATACACTGATAGAACCAAAGTCACTGCAGAAGAAAGCAACTCTTAGTGAATAAATAAATTTAGAACACTCAATTTTTATCGCAGCCTTTATTCTGCTTTTACATTACCATGGGACAAATTACCTTTCCTTCTTAACACCCACCACTTTCATAGTGAATAAAAAGTTGGAGAAATCACAGAGAGGAAAAATTCTTAGCAAAGAAAGCCCAATTTATTTATTTATGTATGTGCTACTGAAATTCAGTAGTTTCTGGGAGATATTTCAAAGGAGTAACCTTTTAGACCAATTCTCCTAGAAAATAAAATTTAATGGTTAATGATTTGTTCTCTGACATACAAACCAAGTGAAACTAGAAAGTTCAAAATACCCACTCATGACCTAGAGAAAAGGATAAGAAAGCAAGCAAATGTTTATTCAGGATATGCTTCATACAAAATAAATAAAACAAAGCATTTTTGTATGGATGTTCCTCAAAAACAGAAAGTATAGTTTCCATATGACCCAGTGGTTCTGCTTATTGGCCTTTATCCACCACAAACAAAAATAGATACTCTCTGCCCAGATGTGACCCGAGCAGCTGCAGACGAGCAGCCCCTCCATTGCTGAATGCCCATGATCCGGAGGCCAACTAACTACTTTCACCACCAGCAGCTTCTTGCAGAAATGGCTCTAGACTGTGAACTAAGCTACGGCCCCATGCCACCCTGGGAGGGGAAAGGTTTTTCTTTCTTGGATTTTCCTTTCCCCGGCGGCGGCGAGGCGACGGCCATCATATAAAGCCGACTAAACAGAGGTATGAGCTTGCAATGATGTAATTTCTGGCAGAAATTTCTCTGGACTTAGTTACTAAAATGCCAGAAATCAAAAACCTCATATCTCTTCATTCTCAGCAATGGAAAACAAATAATCAAATGCTGTCTCTTCGGCAGGTCTGATTGTTGGGGGAAAATTCTAAATAATTAATAGTAAGTTTCCTGTTGAAATATTGAATGTAATCAAAGTAAAGAGAAAGTAAAGTGAAATTCGTCAGCCACACAGGCGGGGGGGGGGAGCGGGGGTTGGGAGGTATACTGGAGTTCTTGGTGGTGGAACATGTGCAATGGTGAAGTGATGGGTGTTTGATCATTGTATGACTGAGACTTAGGCCTGAAAGTTTTGTAACTTTTCACATGGTAATTCAATAAAAAAATTAAAAAAATAAATTCTATCCTCTTTCCCAGGAAAAAATAGATACATTTGAAAGGATATATGCACAACTATGTTCCGCGAAGCACTAAGTTCTACAGTTAGAATGTGAAACAACACAAATAAACAATGGCAGATAAATGGATGTAGAATTTATAGTATACATATACAAGAGTACCATGCAGTTATAAAAGTAGATAAGATCTTGCTGTTTGCCACAAGACAGTTAGAACATAACGGTATTATGTTAAGAGAAATAAGTGAGAGGGAGAAGGACAAATACTTGATGATCTAACTCACCTCCGGTATAGAAAGAAACAAAATAGGTAATCAATAGTTTTGGACTCGGAAAAAAACACTTGGTTTTGGATAATAAAATTCTGATTTCCAAGCAGTGGGAGTAATTTAGGGGCATGAAGATGAGGACTAGAAGTAATATAAGAATAGAAGAAAAGTGTCTTAGGAACTTTTGTGGTATTGAGGTGCAGTAAGTTTGTTCATCAAAACCATAAACCCACATAAGCTCAAAAGATAGTACAGCAGGTTAGGCTCCTGCCTTCACGATGCTGATCTGGGTTCAATACTAGCATACCACATGGTCCCTGGAGTCTGTCAGGACTGTTCCTGTGTTTCCTGAATAAACCCTAAGTGCTATCAGCTCCCAAACAAAAAATTAACCCATAAATACATGATTTGGTGCCACATTTTATTGTGCTCAGGGCAAGCTCCTTACCTGCTATACTATCTCTCTGGCTCCCATGACATTTTTATTTATTTATTGTAAAAAGTTTTATTAGTGAATCACCTTGAGGGACAGTTACAGACTTACAAACTTTCTTTCATGCTTGCGATTCAATCATAAAATGGTCGAGTGCCCATCCCTCCACCAGTGCCCATTTTCCACCACCAATGGTCCCAGCATCACACCACCCCCATCCTGTCCTCCCCTCACTCCACCCTGCCTCTGTGGCAGGACATTCCCTTTTTCTCTCTCTCTCTCCTTTTTGGTTTTGTGGTTTACAGTAGAAGTATTAAGTGGCCATCATGTTCAGTCTGTTGTATACTCCCATAACATTTTTAAGACATAGCTTAAATGCTATTGAAATTTATATGGAATTTTAAAAATCTCCAAAAAAACACAAAAAAATCCTATAACAAAAGATTATGGGAAAATTTTCAAACTACAGGCTATACTATATAATTGAAGCAATCAATACAGTGCTGTACCAGAATAAGGGCATGTGCTAAAACCAGTGGAATAGAATCAAGAGTTCAAAGCAAGATTATGAGGTATGGGATCATCAGACAGATAATCTTCAGAAAAAAAGCAAATGAATGAAGTAGAGTAAGGAAAGCCTCTTTGATAATGCTGGGGAAATTGATTGGCCAAACTAAAATGAAATCAGACCTTTTTCTAAAATCACTCACAATAGTCAAATCAAAATGCATTTAACACCCTGATACCAAATCTGAATCCATAAATTACATTGTGGAAAACATAGAGTACTTCATATCATTGAATGTGGTGGTATCTTTAGTGACTTAATGCCACTAGCCAGGTAAATGAAAACAAAAATAAACAAATGTTACTGCATCACAAAAAGAAATTTCTGCATATTAAAAGAAATAATGACCACAATAAAAGACACATAACACACTGGGAGAAAATATTTTCCCACCACATACCTGACAAAGGGTCAATATCCAAGATATATCAAATGACTGATAGAACTTAACTAAGAACATTCAATTTCATCAAAATATGACATGAAGAGATGAACACAAACTTTGTCAAAGAAGACATGCAGATTATAAATGGTAAACGGAAAACTTCCTAGCATCACCTATGGTCAGGGAAATGCAAATCAACGCAACAATGAGATATTTTCTGACACCCTTCACAAAGTAAAAAGAAAATCACTGCTGCAAATATCCTTACTGGTGAGAATGTGGAAAAAAGAGACATTCATTACTGGTGGGAATGTCAACTGGTCCAACCCTTTGAGAAACAATATGGAAACTTCTTAAGAAACGAGTAAGTGGTTGAGGATTTTACTTTTTGACATTGACCCCAAAGGCCCCAAAACTATTCATAAAATACATTTGCGTACATATGTTCATTGTAGCACTATCACAATAGCTGAAATATAGAATCAACTCAAATGCCCAAATGACTAGATAAATGGTCATAATCACAATGAAACACTAGTCTGCTTTGAAAAAAGATAAAATGATTCAATTTGTTGTTAGGCGGATGGAGAGTATCATGCTGAGTGATGTGTGATCTTTGTCAGAAATAGAGGGACAGACACAGAAATATCTTTCATTGTGGAATATAAAGAAATAGGAAAGGAATAAGTGTCCAATGGCAACAGAAATTGAGATCTGGTCTCCAGTATGAAGCTTACAATGGCAGGAAAATTGACCCTCTGGTGGAGGATACAAAAATTATTGTATTGTACGCTACTTTTTTTTTAAAAAAAAGATTTACATTTTATTGAATCACCATGAGATAGTTACAAGCTTTCATGTTTGGGTTATAATCTCACAATGATCAAACACCCATCCCTCCACCAGTGCACATTCCCCACCACCAATATCCTGGGTATAGCCCCCTTTCCCACCCTCCCCCTGCTTCCATGGTAGACAATATTAACCATACTCTGTCTCTACTTTTGGGCATTATAGCTTGCAACACAGACACTGAGAGATCATCATGTTAGATCCATTATCTACTTTCAGCATGCATCTCCCATCACAACTGGTTCCTCCAGCCATTATTTTCTTAGTGATCCCTTCTCTATTCCATTTGCCTTCTCCCCTCAGCTCATGAAGCAGTCTTCCAGCTATGGGGCAATTCCCCTGGCCCTTGTATCTACTGTCCTTGGGTGTCAGCCTCATGTGATGTTCTTCTATACTCCACAAATGAGTGCAGTCCTTCTATGTCTGTTCCTCTCTTTCTGACTCATTTCACTTAGCATGATACTCTCCATCTTTATCCATTTATAAGCAAATTTCATGACTTCATCTCTCCTAACAGCTGCATAGTATTTCATTGTGTAGGTGTACCAAAGTTTCTTTAGCCAGTGATTTGTTTTAGGTCACTCGTGTTGTTTCCATATTTTGGCTATTGTGAACAGTGCTGCAACGAATATATAGGTACAGATGTCATTTCTACTGTGCTTTTTTGCATCCTCGGGACATATTCCCAGAAGTGGTATTGCAGGGTCATATGGAAGCTCAATTTCTAGTTTTTGAAGGACTGTCCATATTGTTTTCCAGAAAGGCTGGACCAGTTGGCATTCCCACCAACAGTGAAGGAGAGTCCCTTTTTCCCCCACATCCACGCCAGCACTGGTTGCTTTTGTTCTTTTGAATGTATGCCAGTCTCTGTGATGTGAGATGATATCTCATTGTTGTTTTGATTTGCATCTCTCTGATGACTAGCAATGTGGAGCATTTTTTCTTGTGTCTTTTGGCCATTTGTATTTATTGAGGAAACTTCTGTTCATTTCTTCTCCCCATTTTTTGAAGGAGTTGGAGGATTTTTTCTTATACAATTCTACTAGTGTCTTATATGTCCTTGATAATAATCCCTTATCGGATGAGTGTTGGGTAAATATTCTGTGGGCTATTTCTGTATTTGGTTCTCTGTTTCTTTTGAAGTGCAGAAGCTTCTTAGTTTGATGTAGTCCCTTTTGCTTATATTTGCTTCCACTTGCATGGTCAGTATTGTTTCATCCTTAAAGATGCTTTTAGCTTCAATGTCATGGAGAGTTCTGCCTACATTTTCTTCTATGAACCTTATAGATTCATGTCTTATATTGAGGTCTTTAATCCACTTTGATCTGATATTTGTGCCTGGCATTAGACAGAGGTCAGAGTTCATTTTTTGCAGGTAGCTCTCCAAGTTTTCCCAGCACCACTTGTTTTTTTTTTTAATTTTATTGAATCACCATGTGGAGGGTTACATAGTTCTCAGGATTATGTCAGTTATACAATACTCAAACACCCTTCCGTTGACCCGTGCCCATATTCCATCACCAACCACCCCATTATACCTCCCGCCCCCCCAGTCCCCGCCCTTGTAAGTGATAAGTTTCACTTCGTTTACGCTTTATCTTGGTTACAGTCCATGTTTCAACACATAACTCACTATTGTTGCTAGGGTTTCCCCCAAAAAAAGAAAAGACAGTCCCACTGTCAAGGAAGCATTTGATGGCTCTCCATTGCTGAGAATGTAGAGATGTTAAGTCCCGCTGTTTGTTACATAACTTTTCTATTTTTTTCCCCCTCGTCCCGCGCCACTGAGTTCACGCCTGTTTAGTAATCACCACGCTGCCTGACAAAGGGAAAACAAACCAAAAAAGATGGTTATTTCCCGTCATCAGCCGGCGTGGGGCTCTGGCTTAGTTGATAGTCTGGTAGAATGTCTGCAAGCAGTTTCTGGAACCAAAAGTAATACGCTGGTATCGGCCCCGGCTCGAGATTCCACCAGCATCCCGGTGTTCCAAGTACATAATAATTTATTCCCTTGTATCCCATTCCCATGCCACCAGGTCCGTGTCAGCTTAATGGACATCATACTATGGTTAACGCCACACCGCGTTTCTTCCCGAGAAAGAAGGATATTTCTTCTCAGCCGGCGTGGGAATATGGCTTAGTTCAGTCTATAGAGATGGCTACCACTTTGGTAGCCTTCAATATTTCAGCAAAAGACTTACTATTCTTGTTAGGATTTCCCACCAAAGTCCGACCCATTAAAAAGGAACCATTTCATATTGGTGATGATTAAATGACAATAGGTTGTACGGCCATGGCAGCGGCCTTGTGGCTTTGAATTTCTGTATAAAGTCCAGGGAAAGTACAGCCAGAAATTACACATCACTACAAACTTTAACCCTACTATGGTCCCCCCAAAGTCCAACCCATTACAAAGGAACCATTTCATATTGCCGATGATTAGATGACATTAGGCTGCCGTGGCCGCGTGGTTTTGGGTTTCTATATAAAGTCCAGGGAAAATTCTGCCTAAAATTCTATCGCTACAATCTTTTACCCTTCAACAAAAAACTCAGTACTATTGTTTGGAGTTTCCCCCCACGGTAAGCCCTGCTAAAAAGGAACATTTACACGTTGCTGACAATCAAGAGATATTAGGTTGCACGGCTGCTATCGGTCGCACGGCTGCAATAGCAGCCTCGCGGTTTTGGATTTCTATATGAAGTCCAGGGAAAATTCTTTTGGTAGTTGCATCACTCGCTGGCAGCGCCTGGGCCAGTAGCTCCGAGAACTCAGTTTGGAGGCATTTTGGGGGCGCCGCTCATGTCCACAGTGGTTCAGTTGCCTCCGGGGTCGATCTCGCGCGGGGCCGGAAAGGAGCGTCCCCACACGGCTCTCTGCTTAAATGTCGGCCGGCACAGGGCGGATCCGGAAGTCCCGCCCCATCGGCTTTCCCGGGCTTCCTGCATAGTCTAAAAACCGGCTATTGCCTCGCTGCATTCAAAGAGAAAGAGTTGAGAGAGAAAAGACCATACCCCGCTGGCAGCGCCTGGGCCAGTAGCTCCGAGCACACAGTTTGGAGGCATTTTGGGGGCGCCGCTCGTGTCCAAAGTGGTTCAGTTGCCTCCGGGGTCGATCTCGTGCGGGGCCGGAAAGGAGCGTGCCCACCCCAGCACCACTTGTTGAAGAGACTTTCTTTGTTCCACTTTGCATTTCTTGCTCCTTTTTCAATGATCAAGTGTATGCTACTTTTATCAGTATTGTAACTTACAGTGCCTAATATAAAATGAGTCATTTATGAGTCATTTATATTAGTTCATTTATAAGTCTCTGGAGAAAGGCTGGTAGATGAATTTACATGGCGGTAGATGTGGTTCTTTGGCCTAACTTTATTTCTTTTCTTAAAAGATTTATTTTTTTTATTTTTTGGGTCAGACCCAGCGATGCTCAGCGGTCACTTATGACTCTGCCCTCAGGAATTATCTCTCTAGACAAAGATTAAAATAAATGTGATTGTGGCAGGAGATAAATTAGTGGTAGAGCACATGCCTTGCATATGTATCCCTGGGTTCAATCCCCAAACTAGAAATAATTAGCAGATTCATGCTTGTTGTTAATGATAACAAGGTACTGAAACAAGGTGGTTTTTTTTGGGGGGTGGCAGGGGAAATGTTTGTGCTCAAGGCTTACTCCTGGCTCTGTGCTCAGAGATCATACTTGGTGGGACATGTGTAGTGGGATCAATCCCAGGTTGGCTGGCTGTGTGCTAAGCAAGTGCCCTTCCTGCTGCACCATCTCTCTGATAAACTTGTTCTTTTGGTTGCCACACCTGGCAGTGCTCATGGCTTATTCCTGGATCTGCAACTCAGGAATCATCCCAGGTAGAGCCTAGAGATCACAAGGGGTTCCAGGATCGATCCTGGCTCAGCCATAGACCAGGAAAATGCCCTACACACTGTACTATGTCTCCGGCCTCTGGCTTGTTCTTACCAACGTGGGGTACCAGGGATAAAATCCTGGTTTGCTATTTGTAAGGTAAACTCCCTACCCACTGTACTATGGCTTTGGTCCCTGGAACTCCTCTTAGCACTTTCTCACTCTGTTTTCTGTTGTATTGGTTTGATGTCTTTGTGTTTCAGATCATGGGTTGGTGTGTATATTTCATTGTTTGTTTGGGGGCTACATCCAGTGGTGCTTTGTTTTGTTTTTTGGGAAGTGGTCATCCTTGGTGGTGCTTGGCTCTGCACTTAGGAGTCTCTCCTGGCAGGTTTCGGGGGATTTGGACCTGTGTAAACCTTGTGTAAGAGAGTGCCTTACACACTATACTATCTCTCCAGCCCCTTGGGGTTTACTCTTGGTTCTATACTCAGAGATCACTTGTGACTGGGCTGGAGGACCCTGTGGTATAGTCGATTGAACTTAAATCAAGTACAGGCAAGGCAAGTGCCCCCAGAATAAAATAAATAAAATAAATGTACTTATGATTTAATAACAGTAAATGTTTCACTTTTTGCCTATTTTATACTCCTATATACCATTGCGGCTGGAGCGATAGCACAGCTGGTAGGGCGTTTTCCTTGCACGCAGCCAACCTGGGTTCAATTCCTTTGTCCCTTTCAGAGAGCCCACATGGCAGAGCTTGGCAAGCTCCCCGTGGCATATTTGATATGCCAAAAACAGTAACAACAAGTCTCACAATGGAGACATTACAGGTGCCTGCTCGAGCATATCGATGAGCAACAGGATGACAGTGACAGTGACAATATAAAACACATTTAAATATATATATATATATACATATATATATATCTCATTAGAAAATGGAATGGCACATCAGGAAATAGAAAAATATTTCATGTTCATGGATTAGAAAAATAAACATCATTAAAATCACCATCTCACCCAAAATATTATATGTAGTCAAATGAAATTCCTACAACATTCTTCAAAGACATAGAAAAATACTACTAGAATGTGTATGGACCCATAGAACCATTCAAACCGTCAAGCAGAAAAGAAAAAAATCTATGAGAGGCATGATTATTGATTTTATATTTGATTATACAACTAGTAATCAAACAGTAATACTGGAATAAAAAAACAACTTTTGAATCAACTGAATAAAATTTAGAGAGCAGAATTAACCCTTAGTTGTGTAGATGGATAATTTATGACAAAGCACCTAATTTCATGAGGTGAAGAAAGGAAATCCTCATCAACAAAAGTTGTGTAAACTGTATATTCATATGCAAAAAATAGATGAATTTGTATCACACACACTGTCTATAACAAAAGTTAATTCACAGTGTTTAGACATACAGAGATTAGAATAGAATCCATAAAACACATTGAGGAAAACATTGGCAGAACTCTACAGGATAGTAACCTCAGAGGTGTCTTCAGTAATTTGATTTTGTTGCAAGGAAAACAAATAAAAACAAACAAATGGGTGTATATTAATTGGAAATCTTTTTGCATAGCAAAGGAAACTGATGCTAAAATTAAAAGATATCTTAACTGAATGGGAGAAAATATTCATTACACACATCATTTAAGGAGCAAATATGCAAACTACAGAAAACCCATCACAATGTTAAAAAAAACAGAGAGGAAACATGAGCTAACACTTCCTTAAAGAAGACATACAGATGATAAGTAGGCATGAAAAAAGTGTTAATTGTATCATCACTTATTATCTGGGAAATGCTAATAAAATGAGATTATCATGTCAGATCAGTGAAAAATGGCATATATGTGTATGTAATGGCATAATATGTATATATATCATTCACATATATATTGTATGAAAGACTGGAAAAAAACCATATGTTGAAAAAAACACTCTTTCACTGTTGATAAGATTGTAAACTGTTTCAGCCTCTATCAAAAATAGTATAAACGCCTCTAAAAATTTAAAAAAGAGTAATATTCCATTATTCTTATGTACAATCATTTCTTTATCCAGTCACCTATTCTTGTGTACTTGTTTTTTTCCCAGATTTTGGTTATTGTGGATAGTGTTTCAAGGAACATGGTCTGCAAATGTATTTTCTGTTTCCTTTTAAGACCCATTGGGTATATACTCAGCCATAAGAAATGATACAGTCATGAAATTTGCTGCTACAATGTAGGGACCTGGTAAGTGTCATGCTGAATGTAGTTAGAGGAAGAGAGACCAACACAGACAGATCTCTCTCATATATGGGACAAAAAGAAATGGTGATGCAATACAAATACCAAATACAACGGAAACAAAGAACATTGTAACTTATATTCAGTAGGAAACATACCACTTTAGAGGACTGGGGAGGGAAGATAAATTGGAGTCGCACCAGTCCTTTATATATACACTGAACAAGGAGGATGGAACATCTCCTATGGAGGAAATCATTCAACCAGGAGGAGGAGGTACTGAAAGCTGATAAAGTGTTATGAATGAAAACTTAAGAGACACAGTACTGTAAACCACAGTGCAAAAACTTACATATATAAAAAGGAGCCTCTTGTAGAAGACTGATTGGTGGGAGGCAAATGGGATTCAAGGGACATTGGTGGAGAGAAGTGAACATTGGTTAAGGGATCTTTGTTGGAACATAGTATGCTTGAAGCCCAATCAAGAATAATTTTGTACTGTCATGGTGACTAAATATTTTTTAAAAAAATTGAACCAAGAACTACCATATGATCCAACACTTCCACTCCTCGGTATTTTTTTCTACAACCATTAATTTGAATACATATATATATATATACATATATATATGCACACGATGTTCATTGCACTACAATTTTCAATAGCCATGTTCTAGAAAGAACCCAAGTGCCCAACAGATATACAAATAGTTGAATACTATTCAGATTTTAGACAGTGAATTCTTTCCTTTACCTTGAACTAGGATAGAAGTATATCATTTCTTGTATATCAATATGTGATATATATGTGATTATATATACAGATATATTATTGAATACTATTCTGACTTTAGAAAGAGTGAAATCTTGACTTATCTTGAACTAGGATAGAAATATAACATTTATTATTAAGAAAAATAAGTCAAAATATGTAAGACTAGGGATATTTGGGTTATAGTTTTCCATTCTACTGGTGTCTTTTTCTAGCTTTGAGATAATGGTGATTCTGGAATCATAAAATTACTTTGGAAGTACTTTCTCTTCTTTCACAATTTTGTGGAATACACTTTTATAATTGTCCAGTATATAAATCACTGTTTTATCTAATCTTTTATTTAATTTCAATTCTAATTTATAAGTCAAGCTTCCCAAGAACTTATGTTTATCGTGTACTTTTTTACATAAATAATATTAAAACACACCCTGACAAGTCCAACATTATAGAGCTGTACTCTTTGCATTGCCAATAAATTCACATAAATATCATGGGGTTACTTAATTGGAAAAGTAAGGTTGGCAAGTATAGTGAGATATGTTTGTTAGAGGGAGAAGCACAAAACATAAATAAGAGAGCTGGGCATTTTATTATCTCAAAAATATTTTTCCTGTATATCTTTAGTGAGTTTTAGTCATGTTTTGTTCTTTTCTTCAAGGATTACCTATTAATTGAATTTTTTTTATTTATCTCAATTTCATCATTTTTTCTAATTTTCATAAAAGCATTCACTGGAAAAACGTCTTAGAATTTCCTCTGCATCACTGATTTGATTTTTTCTCAGCATCAGATCCACATTTACTTGACTTTAGTGTAGGTTATAATTTGAAATTTATATTCTAATGATTTATCTCATTTATTAGTCTCTATAATTGTTATGAGCTGAAGTAAATATCCACTTTTTCTTTTAGAATTCAAATATCTGGACTTTAAATAAATTAAATTATTGTTTAACAAAGAAACAAATAAATGTAAATGACCATGTCCAATGAAAATTAACACTTTGAATCTATCAGTTTACAAAACTGAATTTATCAAAGAATGTAGGTGGGGTAGATATGGGGAGATACTGGGTTGGTGAGAAGGGACCTAGAGAAAGGAAGGAGGATTTTAGTATTTTGGTGGTTTTACTGCAGTAATTCTGTATGCCAAAATCATACATATTAACATGATTATTAACATTGCTATCCCAATACAAATGATATTTATTATTTTCTTTTTATTTATTTTAATTGAATCATACGAGATATGCGGTTACAATGTTGCCTATGATTGTTTCAGTCACACCATATTTCAATAATATTTCAATACCAATTGTTGGATAACATACGTTTTCTTTGCTACCCCAGTGGGGAACTTAGTTTTATTAAGCCACTCCCACCCACAACAGTGCTGCTTAGGCACACCCAATTCCATCAAGCACTAATAATCTTATATTGCTTTTCTATTTCCTTTATTTCGTTTGCATGGCTTATTTAGCAATGCCCTTTTTGTATAGGCACAGAAAGATAGTTTATGCTATGTTTTGTAACATGGGAGTTAATTGTCACTGTCACTGTCATACCGTTGCTCATCGATTTGTTCGAGCGGGCACCAGTAACGTCTCTCATTGAGAGACTTATTGTTACTGTTTCTGGCATATCCAATACGCACGGGTAGCTTGCTTGGCTCTGCCACGCGGGCTCGATACTCTTGGTAGCTTGCTGGACTTTCCGAGAGGGGTGGAGGAATCAAACTCGGGTTGGCCACGTGAAAGGCGAACGCCCAACTGCTGTGCTATCGCTCCACCCTCCTAGATAATATTTACTCCTGGGCATCCATATTTACTTGACTGAAAGCTCAGTTGCCATTAGTCCCTATCACCCCCAAATCAAGGTCCCAATAAGGGACTGGATGGATCAAGGACAAATTCTGTCATGAGTCATAAAGATATAACTGAGATAAATCCGGAGCCGCTGAGCGCGAATCGGACTTTCTGCGCCTAAAGACTTTGATTCCAGAGATGTAACACATTCGGGCACCCAGCGCAGCATCCGATAGCAATGCACTGGGACTGCGAACTGGGCTACAACTCTGTGCTGCCGGGGGTGGATTTTTTTTTCCTCCCCACCCTGTCTTCCTGCACGGAAAGCAGCGGCCTGGTGGCACCCACGTGGCAGGCACCATCTTCTGTGACTCCAAACCCAGAGGTATTTGGTTTTTACTTTTGGGGCTCCCAGGAACTCATGGGAAGGGGGCATAACCGGCACGCCCTCGGCCCAGATAAATCCGGAGCCGCTGAGCGCGAATCGGACCCTCTGCGCCTAAAGACTTTGAATTCAGAGACTTCTTACAGCAATGCACTGGGACTGTGAGCTGGGCTATGCAATTTCTGGCAGAATTTTCCCTGGACTTTATACAGAAATACAAAACCGCACGGACGCTGTATTAACATTTATAATTGTCAGCAATGTGAAACGGTTCCTTTTGAACAGGTCTGACTTGGGGGGGAAACTCCAAATAATAACAGTAAGTTTTTGTTGAAATATTGAAGGTTTTTAATGTAGCAGCCACCTCTCTGGACTGTGAACTAAGCAAAAACCCCAAGCTGGCCGACGTGGCGTGGCGTACACCATACTATGAGGCGCAGGAAGGGGGATGAGGGGGGAAAAAAAAAGGGAAAAGGAAAAAGGAAAAAAAAAAGAGAGAGAGTTATGTACTTGTAGCAGTGGGGCTACATATCTCTTCATTTCCAGCAATGAAAAACTAATTATCAAATGTAGTAGGTCTGTCTCTCTTGGGTAGAAACTCCAACAACTATAGTGAGTTTTGTGTTGAATTAAAAAATGTAATCAACGTAAAGAAAAAATGAAGTGAAATTCATTACTTATACAGTAGGGGGTAGGGGGTGGGGGCGGGGGGTATACTGGGGTTTTTGGTGGTGGAATATGGGCACTGGTGAAGGGATGGGTGTTTGAATATTGTATAACTGACATATAAACCTGAGAACTTTGTAACTTTCCACATGGTGATTTAATAAAAAGTTTAAAAAAAAAGTTGTAACTGAATAAGGATCCTGCTTGGGTTAGGAAAGACTAACCTGGCCTGAGGACTATGGTATGGAATATATAGCGAGATTTCCCCAGGTAGTGCCAACATTTAAGCTTAATACATCTCTTACTGTGTTCATATAAAATAATTAGAAATATTATAAGAAGTAAATATACTATGATTGTTTAAATGGATTACTAGCTGAGGAAAGGAGAAAGCAATATGCCCTGGATGGAATCCCGCTCTTGAGTGGACCTCCTAGTGCTGAACCCTCAGATGAGATTTTGTCTTTGAGTTAATCTCCTAAAGGAGTGGCTTTACCTCTGTTTGTTGTTATGATAATATTCATCCCCAACTTTGTGTATCCCCACTCTTCACAATTTCTATATAACTATGCTGAAGGGGTAAAAGGGGACTAGATGTTGAAACCTCGAAAGTTGGTAACTAGAAGGATAAGAACTGAGACTTTGGAGACTTTGGGACTCTGGGACATGAAGGAGGACTAGATGATGACAATGACAGGAAGTACAGGACTATGAGACTACAACGACGAGGCCAGGAAGAAAATGTAATAAAAGAGATGACTTTGAGGTCTACGATGAGACTAGGATGATCAAACTATGAGGACTGGGACTACAACCAAGTCTATGACTACGATTGCGCCGTAAGGAGAGATCTAACTACATTTGGGAGGAGAGAGAAGTAAACCGACTACCGACCAATCTGAGGCCCAGTTTCTGTTTTTCCATTCCTCCTGGTCATTCATCTGTCGTCTGTCACAGCCTTTGTCCAGACTGGGGAGGTGGCTCTTGGCCACCGAACTCACTGAAGTCCCACCACACCTTTTCTTCTGAAACTCACAACCCATCCCCCCAGCAGTGTACATATCCCATCACCAGTGTTCCCAGTTTCCCTTCTGCACCCAAATTTGCCTCTATGGCAGGCAGTTCTTCTTCCTCTCTTTCTCTCTCTCTCTCTCTTTTTCACTCTCCCCCTTTCCTTTTAGGAACGGTTACTGAAAGGGTATCATACATATTTACTGTCTTTCAGAACTCAGTTCTTTGTCCATAGTGATCATTTCCAACTATCATTGTTATAGTGTTCTCATCTCTGTCGTAATTACAATCCCCCAACAACGCCACTTGTGTCAAGCTTCCTACCATGTACCAATAATCCTCCTCGCTCTCGTTTTTAATGTATTTGGTTATAATTGTTGCACCATGTTTTTTTATATCTCACAAATGAGTGTGTAATTCTATGTCTGTCCCTTTTAAATATAGTTATTCTACCTGTTGTGCTGCGATATTTTATTGTGGTTTTAATTTTCATTTCCATGATCTTTAGTGATGTTGAACATCATTTTATGTATGTTTGCCTTCTGCATGTATCTGAAAAGTGCCCGTTCATACCTTTTGTTTATTTTGTAAGTAAGATTGAGATTTATTTTCTATTGAGTGTATAAATTATTTATATGCTTTGGCTAATAACCCCTTATAAAATATATGATTTGTCAATAGTTTCTCCTACTGAGTATGTTGTCATTAGCTACAGAGTCTTTGATTCTATAACCATGATATACAAACTACAGCAATCACTTTAAAAATGTGCCCACCAAGGAGGTATATTGGGGTGGGAAAGAACCTGGGGACATTGTGGAGGTAATACAAGACTGGTTCTGAGAATAGTATTGGAACATTGTACACCTGAAACTCGATTATGATTAACTATAAAGTGCTTTAATATTTAAAATTGTAATGCAAAAAATATTATAGACCTAAATAATGATTTTCCATACCAGAACAATTGTACAGATGGTAAAGTGCTTGCTTTGCATGTAGGTGACCCCAGTTTAATCCCTTGCACTGCATATGTTTCCCCTAGCACTTGCCAGGAGTAATACCTGAACACAGAGCCAGGAGTAGTCCCTGCGCACTGCCATATGTGGCCAAACAAACAAAAAAGAATTGTCTTTGCTACATATCAATTTATTTTATTTTATGTTGTCAAAGCATTTTTTACTTTTGTTCTCTAATTTTGTAGTCAGAAAAAAATTAGCTGACTATATGTGTGACTATACCCAAAAATACTTTGGGTATTTTATTCTGACCCATTGGTTAGAGAGTCTATTCTCATTCCAATACAATGCTGGTTTTCTTTTTGTTTTTGTCTTTGTTTTTGCTTTTTGGGTCACATCCAGTGATACACAGGGATTACTCCTGGCTCTGCACTCAGGAATTACTCCTGGATGTGCCTGGGGGACCATATGGGATGCTGGGAATCGAACCCAGGTCAGCTGTGTGCAAGGCAAATGCCCTACCCGCTGTACTATTGCTCCAGTCCTACAGTGATGTTTTGATCACTATGACTTCAATAACTTAGTTACAAGTGTTAGGCAATGTAATACTCCCATTTTTTTCAGTTTTGGCTGTTTGGGATTTTTTATGATTCCATACAAACTTTATTATGGACTTTTCTGAGTCCTTGGAGAATGTCATCTGAATTTGGATAGGGATTCGACTTTTCTATATAGCAGTTGAGGTAGGATAGTCTATTTGACAATATTGATTCTTCCAATCCAAGTACATGGGATATTTTTCCATATAATTCCTAGGTACATGGTGTTCTTGAACATTATTTTTATGGCATAGATATTTTATCTCTTTGTCCTCTGATTTATTATTTGTATATAAGAATGCAGTAGATTTTTTATATCAACTTTGTAGCCAATCACTTTGCTGTCTTCGTTTATTGTTTCTAGTAGTGTTTTTTGGACTCTTTAGGGTCTTTTACATATAATATCATATCCTCCGAAAATAGAGTTAATTTGACTTCTTATTTTTGAATTTGAACTCATTGGTTTAATTTTCTTGCCTGATTGCTATTTCTCAGACTTCTAAAAAAGTGCTGAATAATAGAGGAGACAGTGGACATCCTTGCCTCATAACTAATCTCTGTGGGAATGCTTTCTTTTTTTTCCAATAAGAATAATATTTGCTGTGGGCTTTTGACAGATAGTCTTTATTATCTTGAGAAAAGTTTCTTCCACTCCTATTTCCTTAAGGGTTTAATTTTTATCATAAATAGATGCTGGATCTTGTCAACAGCTTTCTTTACATCTTTTTATATGATATTTGATTTTATTTATTTATTTATTTATTTTTTTTTTTGCTTTTTGGGTCACACCCGGCGATGCACAGGGGTCACTCCTGGTTCATGCACTCAGGAATCACCCCTGGCGGTGCTCAGGGGACCATATGGGATGCTGGGATTCGAACCCGGGTCGGCCGAGTGCAAGGCAAACGCCCTACCCGCTGTGCTATCGCTCCAGCCCCTGATATTTGATTTTAATCTTTCTTTTCCTGATGTGGTGTATTATGTTAATTGATTTCCATATATTGAACCATCTTTTCACTCCTGGGGTAAGTCCCACTTGATTGTGATTTATGGTTTTTGGATTTGCTGTTGGATTAAATTTTGCTAGTATTTTGCTTGGGATTTTGGTGTTGATGTTCATCAAGGAGATTGGTTTGAAGTTTTCTATTTTAGTAATGCCACTCTCTTTTAGATATCAGTGCAATGTTAGTATTGTAGAAGGTGTTAGGAAATATTCATGTTTATTCTATATTTGGAAGAACTTTAGGATCATTGGCAGTAAGTTTTCTCTGACAGTTTGATAGCAGACTTACATGGCCCAGGATGTTTGATTTTGGAAATAGTATTGATTGCTGTTTCAATTTCCTTGCTTATAAGCGGTCTGCTTAGGCTTTCTACTTCCTCTTCATTCAGTTTTGGGAGCTTTCATGTTTCTAAGAATCTGTCCATTTACTCAAGTTTCTCCAATTTAATTGAGTAGAATTGTTCATAGTAAACTCTCATCATGTCTTGGATTTCTGAGGATTCTTTTGTAATTTTCCCCCTTTCATATCTGATCCTATTTATTTGAATACTTTCTCTTTGTTCCTTGTGAGTCTAGCCAAAGGTTTGTCTATCATTATTCACTCTTTTGAAGAATCAAGTTCTCTTTCTTTTCTAAAATACTTTCATTGCTTTCTTGTTTTTTATTTTTATTTATGCTCTGGTTTGTATTATGTTATCACTTCCTTTCATTTTTATTCCTGTTCTGGTATTTTATTATGTTCTTCCTTTTTATTATGTGTGTTAATATGTATAGGCTTGTCTTACGCCTTAATATGTGATTTATCCTGGAGAATGTTCTATGTGCACAACAGAGGAATGAGTACTCAGCTTTTTGTGGATGTAAGGCCCTGAATATATCCAGGGCCATAAATTATAGTTATTCATTTAGTGCTCTTATGCCTTTACTGACATTATGTCTAATTAACCTGCGTATTGGTGATAGTGGAGTGTTGAAGTCTTCCATTACTGTTGTGTTTCCACCCATATTTCTTTAGGTTTTCTTGGGATTTGTGAGATAGCTCCTTATAAACTTTGCTGATCTTACATCCATACTTATATGTTAAGTATAGTTTAGCACTTCTTGATCTGTTCCCTTAATCAATAAATAGTGTACACCTCTATTCTAATTAGTTTCTTTAGATTGAATGCTATTTTTATATAAGTACGGCTTTTGCAGCTTTTTGATTGTTTTCCAGTCTTTTACTCTGAATCTCTGTGTGTCTGTGATTTTAGATGTGTTTCTTATAAACAGAACAATGGATAGATTTTGTTTCTGACCCATTTCACCACTCTCTGTGTTTTGATGGCAGAGGTCAGTCCATTGAAATTCAGATAAATTACTGACATGAAGGACTCTACTGCCATTTTATTGTGTGGGGTTGTTGTTTTTAAAATTGACTGTAATTTTATATAAATGGTATTTTAGTTTTTCACTTAGGGTCAGTTTAGATATAGCAAATGCTGTCTGCTCTTATTTGTCTGAAAATATTTTTATGTTTCATTCCCATCTGTATAAGAATCTGCACATTAATGGAGTCTAGGATGAAAGGTTTTTGTTTCAGTGAGTAATTTGAATATGCCATTCCATCCTTTCCTCTTGTAGAATTTTATATGAGAGTTCTGTTGTGATTCATATATTCTTTCCCTCATATTTGAGGATTCTCTTCTCTCTAGAAGCTTTAAGAAATTTGTCTCTCACTTTGGTTTTGCCATTTTGATTATATGTCCTGATGTAATTCTGTTTGGGTTTATTTTGCTTGGTGCTCATTGAAACTCTTGAATCTGTACATCAGTCTCCCTACAAAGGGTTGGGAAGTTCTCAGCTATGATTTCTTCTACCACTTGTTCCCCTTTCTCATTTTAATTTCCTTCTGGAAGTCATATAATTCTGAGATTTTTCCGCAGCTGTTATCCTTTAAATACCTAACATTCTCTTCCACTCCAGTACTGCTCCTTTCTTTTACTAGTTCATTGTCAATGCTAGCCTTGTATTTTGTCTTCAACTTTGTCAATTTGGTCCTCTAGATATGCAGTTCTGCTACAGTGGCTTGCTATTGCATTCTTTAGTTCCTTCAGTTCATTTTGTATAGAATCTGTCACCCTCTTACTCAGTTCTTCATTGAGTTTGTTGACTTCCCCATGCACTGATTGATTAATTTCACTGGCCAGTGGTTGTTTAAATTTAATTGGAATGTAGTGAGTTTATTTCAGGCCCTCGTTTACCATGCTCAAGTTTTAATGTGCTTGAGATTTTACCTGGGCTTCTATCTCTGGTGACACAGCAGTAGCATTACTTAGTTTTCCCATTGTTCTTTTACTTTTATATAGGTTGACATTCGAGGTTTTATTTCAAGTTACTACAGTTGTTTATACTAGAAGGCTAGTGATAATACCTCACTTGTTCAGGTTATCTCCTTTACCACATAGTTATTTGACTATGACAATGTTTTTTTTATTTATTTTTGGGTCACACCCGGTGATGCACAGGGGTCACTCCTGGCTCTGCACTCAGGAATCACCCCTGGCGGTGCTCAGGGGACCATATGGGGTGCTGGGATTCAAACTCGGGTCGGTCACATGCAAGGCAAACACCCTACCCCCTGTGCTATTGCTCCAGCCCCAACAATGGGGTTTCAATCCATTAGTTGATGAAGATATATCATTCTAAAAGGTCAGTGAAGAATGATTGTTACATCCACTAGCTTCATAGGAAGAGTGTGTTCATTAATAGTCTTGCGTGGATGCATTAGCATATTCATGAGTTTTAGGTTCAGAGAATTAGAATAGATGTCAGACAGTGTGGCTCCCTCATCTAGGGCTGGAGTTGGCAAGATGGAGGCCCTCAACATTCTGGGCACAAGACTTTCTGTCTATAGCCTCGCCTTGGTGAGGGGGACAGGGTAGGGAGTACTGGTTCCAGGAAGCACATACCTAGCTTTGAAGAGTTAGAGCTGATGTCAGATGCTGCAGCCCCTGATCTAAAGCCTGGGATTGGTGAGGAGGAGGCCCTTATGGTCCAGGGAGCAAATCTTTCCATCTGGAACTTCTTATCTGTATACTTAAAATTCAAATGAGGCAACTACTGTTTCCTACTGCAAAGAAAACAGCTCTTTGAAAAGTCTGAATTTAGTAAAAATTAAAAGTAATATTAAGGAGGCAAGTTTGGGTCACACCCCATGATGACCACTCATTTGATTAGAGAACACTACTGGCAGTATTCAGGGTATCATAATATGGAGATTTAACTTGGGATTGGGGATTGAACTGACAGTTCTGATGGTTTAACTGGGGTCAGCGTATGCAATGTAAGTGTGTTACTTCGTGCATTATCTCTGCTGTCCCTAAAATAAAAATTTGATTATTTATCTTATTGCTTATGAATTTATGAACTCTAATACTCATTAAATACATATAAATCATTTTACTTGACCCAATAAGAATATATTTCCTTTATTATAAAATAATACTCCATATACAACAAAGGACTTGCGTAGAATGTTATATTTTAAAACTATGCTCATTTAATCAGGTATTATTAGAAACATTTAGGAAACAAATAATTATTATACAACTCTGAAGCTTAAAAAGTTTTACTGAGAATAAAAATGGTTTGTACCTGATACTCAAAGGTACAAGTATACACACAGGCAGTTACATCTCCACATATCTGTAACCGAGGTGATTATGAAGTCCTCAAGAAGAGTATAATTCACACAAATGCATAGACATTACATGTGTAATCTGCTTGTTTTCTATCTCTGGAAACACAAACTATAATAAACTTCTAAAGTATAAGATTTCTCATGAAAAGAAATCCACCAAAACAAACTTAAGAAAGCTATAGAGCAATATGGTAGAAAGGATGCCCGGTGAGTTCCATCTGGTAAAATATTCAACAAAACAGGTGTGAAGACACTATTTTTATAAAGTAAGTACCTGGCAGCAACCAGGAAACTTCTATGAGAGGTTTTTCATAAAGAACAGTGAAACAATGAGCAACATTAAAGGTGTGGACACAGTGCTAAGGGAGGAGTATATAGAGTGAACAGAATGCTGAGGAGCCCATTGAAAATTTATGTACCGCCTTTTGAATCTCCATCTGTGCAAGGTGTGTAAGCTAGTTCAGAGACCAAAAGAACCACAGACCAGCAGTAGCAACGGAGCATGCAGCTGTGACTATAGGTCGGGAAGTGACTATCCTGAATTCCAGGCCGAGGTGGTGGGCAGAATGTCACAGGTTGCACCAAATATAGACGAGAATAATGTTTCATTCTCAAAGCATACCTCATGGAAGTAATCTAGTTAGTTTGAGAATGAATTGTTTTCATAACCAAAAAGAAAAATGACTGGTACTAGTGTGCTAGTTTTACAAAACACAAGACTGAGGGAACAGAGACAGAGTCAGGCACTAGGGATTTTGAATTGCTGGAAGCCTGTGCTAATTTGCACTTCAAAATCTCAGCAGTGGTCTGATACAACATAGATGCAGCAGCACATGCTCCAGGTAGGATAGGTGAATATGAACCTGAGATTGCTACCAAAGTATGTATAAATCTACATCCTCGCCCCCAGCTATCACTATGTAGTAGACACTCTGAAGAAGCAAAGGAGCCTACAAAATTAAAGGATAGATAATGGAAGAAAAATGGTTCCCATCATGCACCAGCTCTATCATGCCACAGATAATACTTCAAAATATTCAGGCAATTTAATGAACTGAGAATAATAACAGAACATACCTATAACAAAGAAAAGGTGTAAAAAAGAATATGAGGAACCTACAAACATAAGTCACTGAGCTCAATAGCATGGTCAGTGATCCCAAAAATTCACTGGAAGGTTTCAGCATGAGGGTTGAATTGGCTGGGGAATAAATTATTGTTCTGGAGGATAAGACATAGAAAACCATAATTAAATAACAAAATATGGCAAAACATGAAAAGACACAAAGAAAAATGAAGAGAATAATTGGATAATTTGGAGAGAATTAATATTTTAACTAGAAGAGTGTCCAATAAATTGTAACTAAGAATGGAGAACTATTGGTCAAAATTATAGGTAAGAGGTCCCCAACCAAAGTAATGAGTTGCACACAGATCCAAGAATTATGCCCCCCATGAACTTGATATAACTCCAAGATACAGTAAACAATATCTTGAAACAAGAGATAGAGATAGAATCCTGAGAACAGAACTGGAATGATAGCATGGTGGATAGGCTATTTGCTTGCATTAGGGGGTTTGATCTGCAGTACCACATATGGTTCCTCAAGCCTGCTGGCAATGATGCCTGAGAGCAAAGCCAGGAGTAAATCCTGAGCAACATTGCGTATAGCCTAAAATAAAGCAACAACAACTAAGAATCTGGAGAACTACAACATTGTAGGGAGCCATCTTACAGAGTTTGGCTCTTATCGTCTAGTCAAGCGGAGGCTGCTTGGGATTCCTGTGATCTTATCATTTCACCATTTGTCTCACTAGCCAACGACCATGCCCGATCAACATTTTACTATTGATCCTGTGGGGGTCCAAGCATGCATACCACCCCCTCCCACCAAGAGGTATAAGTATTGTAACTGCTGTGAATAAACTCTCTCTCTCTCCTCCTCCTCCTCCTCCTCCTCCTCCTCCTCCTTCTGGCTCTGCGTCTCTTCGTTTGGTTGCGTCCCCTCCTTAGCCCCACGAAGGGTCCTCCCTGCGGGACAGGATGATGCCCGCAGGGGGGACCCCACACAACATCAAAAAAGGTACTTTCATATAAAATATCCCACATGGGGTTCACATAGCAAATCTATGAATGAAAGCCAAAATACCTGAGGAGAGTTACTGGAAAAAGACACCAAGTTGGATAAAAAAAGTTACAACATGAATACTCTATCCAGATACATAGTCATTCAAATGTGAAGTAATAGCATGAAGCTTTATAGACAAAAATGCTCAAAGTCATTAAATCAGTTTTGGAAACAACCATTATCTCTACAAAATAATGGCAATAATTTAATTCATCATAATAATTTTCTTAAGTATTATGACCTAAACTCACTAATCAAAATGCACAGAGTTTTTGGATGGATTACAGAACAGAATTCAAATTTCTGCTGCTTATAAGAAACATACCTGAACTGTCATATACATACAGATTTAGAGTAAAAGGCCAACATCTGTATAAAGAAAACCGGAATTGCCACACTTATATCATATCACATAGACTTCAAATTATAAAAGGTTATAATTAACATTATATAATGATTAAGGAATCTATATATCAAGAAGTCTTGTAATTAAAAATATGTACACCCTGAATGTATGGCCATAAAGTTATAAAGTAACTGCTAATATAATTGAAGAATGAAAAAAACAGCACAATAATAAGTAGGAACATTTAATATTTCCTGTTATCACCAAATAGATCAACTAGCAAGGAATCAATAAGGGAACATTGAGATTAAGAAAAAAATGTGAGGAATATACCAAATAGAAAGGTATAGAACTTCTATTTCCTTCAAAATCAAGTACATTTTCTTCCCCATAGAACATTCTCCAAGATAGATGAATCACATGTTGGGACATAAAACAGGTCACTTTATAATCAATACAACATAAGTCATATCAGCTATATTCTCAGACCATGATGCATTGTAAGTGGAATTTTGCCACAAATAAAAACCTCAGAAGTCATAGATTTAGAAACTAAACAACTTTTAGAACTGAACATTTAGTGTGTCAAAGAAAGAATTGAGAAAAAAACAAAACAAAAAGATTAATTGAAACAGATAAGAATGAAGATAGCAGTTTCCACAACATATGGGGCATTTGAGAACAGCAAGACTCATTCTAAGAGGGACATTTCTACAATGAAAGTGTTCATTGTGAAACAGGACAAGCTCTGTATATACAACCTAAGTATACACCTTAAGTTACTAGAAAAAACCAACAAAGTAGCCTAAACTAAACAGGAGAGGGAAATAAAACTTGGAGTGGAGGGGCTGGAGCGATAGCACAGCGGGTAGGGCGTTTGCCTTGCACGCGGCCGACCCGGGTTCGATCCCCGGCATCCCATATGGTCCCCCAAGCACTGCCAGGAGTAATTCCTGAATGCAAAGCCAGGAGTAACCCCTGAGCATCGCTGGGTGTGACCCAAAAAGCAAAAAGCAAAAAAAAACAAAACCAACTTGGAGTGGAAATCAGTGAAATAAAAAAAAAAAATACAAAGCCATAATGAAGCCAAGAACTATTTTTAAAAAACTAATAAATATCTTCTAATTGTTGCTTATACTTTTAAAAATGGAAAAACAAATAAATTTGATTAATAATAGAAGTGGAGAAATTACAGTATACAACACAGAAATTTAAAGGATTACCTCAGATTATTATGGAAAACTTTGTGCAAAAATAGGAAAACCTGCAATAAGTGAGCATTTTTTTAATCCTAGAATCTCCAAAGATAGTCAAAAGAAAACAGAACCCTTGAGTATACCAATTACTAACATGAAAATTGAAAAAGTAATCAATTGTTTTCACCTCAAACAAAAGTCTGTTTTGCTTTTATTTGTGCTCAGATTGTGTTCATTAGAGTGTTATTCCAAATCATTGACGAAGGTCTATTTCCTATCCTTCTTAGGTTCTTCAAAAAAGTAGAAACAGAAATCTTCCAGGACAGTTTCCAAGACTAACTTACCCTATATAGTGTATATATATATATATATTACATATATATACATACCCTATGTATAGTAAAGCTATATATCACAAACTCACAGCTAACATAATATGCAAATTTGAAATGAAGATGTCACGCTCTCATTTTTGGCAGATGATATACTTACAAATACATTACCGAAAAATCCTAGAAACAGTAAACTTATACATAATGTTGCTGGCTACAAAATCGGTATACAGAAATCCATTGCATTTATAAATGCAAAGAATAAAGTAGTTGAGAGAAAAATTAAAATGTATCACACTCACAAGTGTGACCTTTAAAATCAAATCTTGAAACAACATGGGAGGTGAAAAATCAAGGTAAAGAATATTAGAAATTTCTATGAGAAAATAAGCAGACACAAGAAAATGAAGACGCGTGGGGCTGGAGCGATAGTACAGTGGGTAGGGCTTTTGCCTTGCACACGGCCGACCCAGGTTCGATTCCCAGAATCCCATATGGTCCCCTGAGCACCACCAGGAGTAATTTCTGAGTGCAGACCCAGGAGTAACCCCTGAGCATTGCTGGGTATGACCCAAAAAATGAAAAAAAAAAGAAAATGAAGACATTACCTGTTCATAGACCTGAAGAATTAGCATTGCTAAAATGTATCCTTAAAAAAGCTCTATATAAAATTAATGTAGTCCCCATGATATTAATATTTCCATGATATTTTTAAAGGACATGGATCAAATGCTACTAAAATTTATTGGAATAGTAAAAATTCCTGAGTATCATTGTAGCACTGTTGTCTCATTGTTCATTGATTTGGTCCAGCGGGCACCAGTCTCCATTGTGAGACTTGTTGTTACTGTTTTTGGCATATTGAATATGCCACGGGCAGCTTGTCAGGCTCTGCGGTGCAGGCGGGATGCTCTCAGTAGCTTGCTGGGCTCTCTGAGAGGGCTGGAGGAATTGAACCCGGGTCGGCCGCATGCAAGGCAAATGCCTTCCCCAGTGCTATCACTCCAGTCCAGTCAAGTTATAAAAATATAGTCATCATGTTTAAGTCTAAATTTTATTACATCAAGTTGTCATGAGATAAAGTCAGTTCAGTTTTCATTTCTTTAATAAAACATTAATTTGGCCAGGATTTAAGCAAATTCCATCAATAAGGAATTAGCTGAAGGAAAATTTTCTCTCTTTGCTTTCTCCTCCACTACCATCACTTCAAGGACCACTGTCACTACTCTGTCATATGAGAAGGTAGACCTATGGATCTTGATTGCAATGTTGATATGCCTCTTACACTGTTCAGGATAGATGTCAGACAGGTAATAGACAGGTAATAGAATTGATACAGAATCATAGAATTGACATGACAGACCAAGATCAACCTCTTGATCAAAAGAAGTACTTCAGTTTCCCTACAAAGTTAATAAATTTTATACACAGTGGAATACTATTTGAATGTATCAAAAGATCATGTAATATGGAGTACATTTAAAAAACTGTAGCAGCTCCCATTTCATGGATGGCTGGCATGAAAGTTTCTCTTTCCAAACCAAAAAAGATTATCCCATTAAAATCAAACAGATGAAACAAAAAGATGTAACATAGTTTCCCCAAATAATGACCAATTTTCAATCAGATAATTTCAGATTTGAATCAATTTTCTGACAAGGCACAAAAAAGACAATGTATATGATTCACAAATTTTCTAAATTTCAATGCTATGACCATATTATCTTAAATTAATTTAATTATTTTATCATATTTTTTTTCTAATTCCTGAGTAGCTAAAACAATCCTAAGGAAAAGAAAAGAAGTGTGTTTCTTCCCAATTTTAAATTATAGTTTAAAGATATACAGTAATCATGACTGGTAGTGTAGTTCTGGAATAAAGGCAGACTCAGAATAATGCAATAGAATTAAGAGCTCAGATACAGATGGCCAGGTATATGAACATCTAAACTTCAAATAGACACTAGTTCCAGAAATAGAGCAAGGAAATCTTCGTCAACAAAAGGTACTGGGGAAACTGATCATATTTAAAAAAACAAACAAACAAAAACTAATAAGACACTCTTATGGAGGCTCTGGTGTTGAAATATTGTATGCATTAAACCCTACAATTAACAGTATTCTAAGTCATGGTGACTAAAATCAAATTTTAAAAGAAGAATCTAGATCCTTATCTCACACAGATACAAAAGTTAATTAAAATGGACTAAAGATATTAATCTCAAATTTTTAAAATACATAGAGAAAGCAAAGAAATGAATCTTCATGATATTTATTATAGATATCTTTTCAATGACTCATGCCCTTGGCAAAGAAAATAGAAACAAAAATAAACAAATGGTACTATGTTAAATTAAGGAATATTTTCACTAAGAAAGAAATGCTGATGTGAATAAGAAGATTCATAACAGTCTGGAAGAAATATTTTTCTCAATACACATGACAGGAGGGCTAATAACCAAGATTTATAAGCATTCACAAAACTTAGCATAGAAAAACAGGAAGATGAGCTGAAAGTTCTCTTCATTACTTATCATTAGAGAAATAAAAAAATGAAGACAATAAGATATAACCTCAGAATTTTACTGGCATACATGGAAGAGAATAGAAACAACCAGTGGTAGCAAGGGTATGTGGGGAAAAGAAATCTTCATCTGCTGTTGGTTTAGCCTCTGTGAAAGCATTTTGGAAACTTCTCAAAAGTTTGAGAATTAAATTTGTTAATGATTTAATGACTCCACTTTCTGAAACATACTTGATAAATGTTAATTCAAAAATCTATGTACAATTGTCCATTGTAGTGCTATTCACAATAGCCAAAATCCAAAAGATCTGAAAACAATTCAAGAACAGGAGACTATCAAGAAACAGTGGTATACACAAAAGGAAATAAATCAAGGGAGGAAGAAGAAAACTAGAAGTAATGGTTCAAGAGGCATCAGGGCTTCAGTTATACCAGTGATATGCGTGACAGATATAGCCATACACCTAAAACACACATTAAACAAAACTGAAAACTTGAGATCTAAGCAGCAATCACTGAAATGTTTTAATGTCCCTGTCAAATTGACAGGAGAGGGTGGAATGGGGGTTAGTTTGGGAAGGGAATCTGGGAACACTGGTTGAAAGTAGACACTTGTGGAGGTATTAGCATTGAGTTATTGTATCCCTAAAACTCAATCATAGGTAACTTTGTAAATCATAGAGCCTAAAAAACAGAAAAGTAACAGTGGTATAAACAAAATGCAATACGACTAAGAATAAAAAAACATGAAATTTGTAGCTTGCTGCTATATAGGTGGAACCATACATACAGGTATCATGCTGAGTGAAATTAGTCAGAAGCAGAAGGACAGATAAAGAATTATTTCTTTCCTATAATGTATCAGTGTATCGGTGTCATCCCATTGATCATTGATTTGCTCGAGTGGGCACCAGTAACATCTCCATTCGTCCCAGCCCTGAGATTTTAGCAGACTTTCCTTACTTGTCCTTCCCAATGGTGCTGTATTGGAGGTCTTTCAGGGTCAAGGGAATGAGACCTGTTATTGTTACTGATTTGGCATATCGAATATGCCGCGGGAGCTTGCCAGGCTCTGCCATGATCATTAACATAGATAAACATTTGGCAGAGGAAATTCTCTTGGGGAGATTCACTCAAGGAGACACTCTGCCTCCCAGGGACATTTACATTGCTTTTATCTTTTCCTCTAGTTGTATAAGTTATCAATACTTGTAGTTGTTTGGATAAACCCAGTAAGAGAAAAAGATCCCAACACTTAGTTCATTTGGGCTTTGAGAGTAAACAAGACTTTTAACATTTAGTTCTCTGGGTTCTGAGAGCAAGCAAGGCTTTCACTGTAAATCCCAGACTAAGTCCTCAGGCCAGTTCAGCTTGTCCTTCCCCATTGGGGTTCTGTCTTTTAAGCTGTAACAGTTTGCATACAGACCATGCATTTCTGCTTTCTACAGTGTCCTATTTTGATGCCAGGGTTTTGCCACTTGCCCCGGGTCCATCCCAGTCCCAGGCAGGACCTCCCTTTTGGGTTGTTAGAGATTACAGAAACTGAAGCCTAAGTCAAGTAATTATGACCAAGCAATTATGCCCAGGAATAGATATATTTCAGAGTCAATCAACTCCCAAATACTAGGAGCACAGCATTGATGATCTTTCTGTGTTTAATCAAAGAACATTGGTCTATAGTAAAATATAAAAAAGGCTACAGTGGAAATAGAAAAGCAGGTACAAATACACAGCGCTGTAACTACAAAGCAGTACAAATACAAAGTTCAGAATTGCCAGAAAGTTATGGCTAATAAGTAATCAAGACTGATTTGGGGAACTGAGACTATGAGAGGTAAATTACAAAGGAAAGGTTAAAGATAAACTTTAACTAAATTGGGGATGTTAGCAAGGACACGATAAGTTTCTCTGGGAGGAGGAAAAGGGGCAATTCACAGATGAAGCCTATAATGACTATACAAATATAGTAAGGGACTGAATGTGGTCAGAACCTGAGAATCAGCCTATAGTATTAAGTTCTATAAAGAAATGGGGACAGGACTGGCAAGGTGATATGAGAGAAGACCTAGAGAGAGTGATGCAGACAGCAACTATTTATTGGTAGATGTACTGTGGTAATATCATATGCCTGAAACATTATTATAAAATATTATAAACCAGCATGTCTGAATTAACAGTCTGAGCATTGGTGGTGGGAGGGAAATTGGGGATATTGGTGGTAAGAAATGTGCACTAATAAAGGATGGGTATTGGAACTTTCTATCACTAAAACCCAATCATGAACAACCTTGTAATTGTGTATCTCATGGGATTTAATAAAAGTTATTTCAAATTTAAAAAAAAACTAAAAAATAAAATGATATAACATAATTTCTGAATATTTGGTCAGATCTATCTAGAAAAGAAACATACTTTGTGACCAAGATAATCTTTTAGATTGTTTATGGTCCAAGAAGAGACGAATTCTAAACACAAATTTTGTCTTAATGGAAAGCTGTGTACCATTTAAAAATAGCCATCTTCACTGTCTGAGATATTTTGTAGATCTGTATACTTTACAGATAATCTCTGGGTCCAACATGCTAATAGGCTGAGACTGAAATAATTTTTCCTTATTTACCAACAATGCTTCCTGTCTGTCACTAAACTTCTTTATTAAAACAAGATTGTCCATTCTGTTTGTAATTTGTTACAAATTGCTTTTTTGTTTATTTTTGAGCCATATCTGGCTATGCTCAGGGGTTACTCTTGGCTCTGCCCTCAGAAAGTACTCCTGGAGATGCTCAGGGGATGATATAAGATGTCGAGGATCAAACCTGGGTCTGCCATGTACAAGACAAATGCCCTACCTTCTGTACTATCACTCTGACCCAAAGTCAAATATTTCTTTGTTATTACTATAGAAACTGGAGATGAGGAATGTGGAATATTACAGAAGCTTAAGCAATGCAGAATAGAGATATACTGAGTTTCAGAATGTAATGCACATTGATGTTTAATAAAAAATAATCCTGTAAAGTTAGAAAATTTTATACACCCTATAAAATCCAACATTTGCATTTAACATAAACTGGTAAATTACAGGCTTGGGAGGATTGTATTTAGAGCAGAGAAGGGATCACTATGATAATGATTATTGGAAATTATTACTCTGGAAAGAACTGAGTGCTGAAGGATGGTAAAGTGATATGCATGATGCCCTTTCAGTAATAAAATTGCAAACACAGCCCTAAAAGGAAAAACAGAAAAAGGAGAGAGGAAGAGAGAAGTGTTGGCTAATGAGGCAGGCTTGGGTGGGGGTTGTTTAAAGAAAGCTGGTGAAGGGATGGTTGTTGCAACATTAAATAACTAAAACTCAGTCATGAACAATTTATCTTAAAATAATCTAATATACTAAATCCTTTCTTTCTTTGCAGAGTAAATCCCCTGTAATGCAAAACAAGTGTTATAGGCTAAAATAAGGAAAGAAAAACAAATAAAAACAAACAAACCCATTATGACAACATCCTCAGAAGACATTTAAACCTTTAAATAATGGAGATTTACATAGTACATAGAAGAAAATTTTAAATTTACCATGTGTCTTTGTTGAATAATATGTAAGAATAAAATTTTTTGTCCTACCCCATCACTTAGAAAATGAATATATACTCACTAAGGAATTATGGCAATATCTAACTGCTTTTCTGATATAATAGCACTTATTAAAGGAAGTGAAATACACTATGTGTTATTATACAGTTTTAGAAAAGGTAGTATGTATGGGGCTGAAGTTATAGTAGGATGTTTGCCTTGCACGTGGCTGACCAGGGTTCAATCCCCGGCATCCCAAATGGTCCCCCAAGTACTACCAGGAGTAATTCCTGAGTGCAGAGTCAGGAGTAACCCCTGAGAATCTCTGGGTGTTACCCAAAAAGAAAAAAAAAGGTAGTGTGTTACATTCAGTTACTGCTATGTAATTAGTGATGCAGATATTTATTTGCTATTCACTGCACTTTGAGGAGAAATCCCTGCAATGTAGTAACAGAGTTTAATGGAGAAACAAGGTCCCCAAGATTTCCCGCAATTTTTAGTAATGCAGTTATTAGAGTGATACATTTTCCATTTAGTCAAAAGAATTATATTTAGATACCAAAAAACAAAACCAGTACACCTTTATTTCATGTGATGAATAGGTCTTTGAAAAGTACAGCTTCAATATATAATGACAGCAGAAACTCAAATCATGCCATTTATTCAATCAACACTGACTGGGGTTTTTTCCATCTTAATGTTAAAATTGTGAATATTAATTAAAACACTGTAATTTGAAGACCTGAGACATATTTCTCCTATATTCAACTGCTCCCATATTACTCTACTCTGTAATATTCTTTAATGGATTCTAGTGAACCTAATACTACTATTGGAAACACTTTGTCATATCTCTGTAGTAGAGTCTGCTTAACTATGGAGATGATGAAAAGTTCTCCTCCCTTCCAGCTGATAAATAAAAGTATAATTATGTTCAATATAAAATGTATTACCACCAACAGCATATGTCAAATTACTACGAAATGATGTAAGTCATGGTGAATGAGCCCTTATTTAGCCTGTTATGATTCAGTGACTTTGAAAGGGCTCATTGCATTTTGCCAATAGGAAATGTAGCCAGTTGGATATATTTTAATTTATAAAATTATTTTATTTTTCTCTCTTTTTTATTATTGAATCATCATGAGACACAGTTATAAAGCTTTCATGATTGAGTTTCAATAAGGAATATAAGGAATCTGGTTCTGGGAAGTTGGAGTAGAATTCCTTTCACGAAGTACATTGAAGCTCTGGTATTTTATAAAGCCAAGAGAATATTCTTAAGTACACTTTAAGATGGCAAGACTAGGTATATCAGACAAAAGGAACTATAATGATGAGTTCTTTCAGTTTTCTTTGCATCTCTCATATACAATATTTGTTTCTGATGTTCAGAATCAAGAAACTAAAGTGTAAACAGGCCAACACCACCAACAAAAGTCAAATAAAGACTTGTTCTCCTGAGGTAAACAATCTGCCTAGCAGGACATACAAGTTTGGAAAATAACTGTCCTAGTTGAGTGAAATATAGATAGAATAATATCCTCACTCCCACCCATACTAACAAAACCCAATAGGTGGGGAGAGTAGACACCTATTCATAGGGTGCTATCAAGGTGTCATAAAACTCCCCTCTACAATTGAGGTGTTATCAGAAAGTCAAATAGTAAGTCAAAAGTTTCATATATAAACATGTAATGTTTTTAGTGGTCAGAGCGATAGTATAGTGAGGAGGGTGTTTGCCTTGCACTCACCGACCTGGGTTTGATCTTCTGGCATCCCATATGGTTCCCCATTAACTGCCAGGAGTGATACTTTAGTGCAGAGCCCTGAGCAACACCGGATGTGGTCTCAAACAAAACCAAATAAATAAACACGCAATATTTTAACCTATCTATCATTAAATATTAATCTGCTACTTTATTTATTTTTATTATTTTAATTGAATAACCATGATACAGTTACAAAGTTTTTCATGATTGGTTTCAGTCATACAATGTTCTAACTACCTTCCCTTCACCAGTGTCGATTTCCCACCAGCATGTTGCAATTTCCCTCCCTCCACCCCATCTGCCTCTACAGCAGGCAATACTTATCTCTCTCTCTTTATCTCTCTTTCTCTCTCTCTTTTTGACATTATGCATGCAATACAGATTCTAAAAGGCTATCATTTCTATCCCTACCTACTTTTATCACTCAGTTCTTTTTTTTATATCCCTACCTACTTTTATCACTCAGTTCTTTTTCAGAGTGATAATTTCCAACTATCATTTTCTTTGTGGTCTCATCTCTGTCCCAACTTCCCTCTCTTCACACCTTGTAGCAAGCTTCCACCCGTGGGCCAGTAATCCCAGCCCTTTTTACTACTGTCCATGGGTAATAGTCTCATACTATGTATTTTATATCCCACAAATGAGTTCAATCATTCTACATCTATCCCACTCCTAAGGTCTATTTATATACAATGTTTAAAATGTAATAAAAAACACAATGATCTATTACTGAGCAATAATTTTATATTAAAATATTACTATAAATTGTACTTTAAAATTAACTTTCATAATTTTGTATTTGTTACTGTATTACTACATGTGTTTCATTTATGCACCATTATAAATTAAAATATGTATATACTACATTAAATTCACTACTAAAAGTTGAATTATATTCTGCACCGTAAAATTAAACCCATTTACCTTACTCACCTCCCTTTTTCACCTGATAATGATTAGTTTGGGCTTTAAATCTAAAAAGCTTAATTTTTGACCCTTCCTTTGTTCATTTCTTTATATACAACACATGAATTCAAATGGATATTGTTTGCTATTTTAAATGAAACACATTACTGAGTTCATATTTTAGCCTTCAAGTTGGGCCAAGTTAAAAAATTCTATATTTTACATTATGTGTTTGTTCATAGAAGCAAAAAACAGTTTGAGAAAACTCCTGTAAGGGGATAAAAATAAATTCAACTCAATAAACACACTCAGCTATTGAATCAATGTTTTATTTCTGTAACTCAATAAACTATGTCATTAAAATTAATCTCTTATTGGCTGCCAGAATGCAAGAAAACATTTTGCTATTCATTCTTTTCACAAAAACAAGAAGTTTACTTATATTATGTTGGATATAATTTTTTATAATGTCAAGTGTTTTAGATATTAGTCTATAAAAATGTGCCATTCAATTTTGTTTTGATTATCCCAAATTATAGAAGGAAACATAGTACATTAAGCTTTATAATGTGAGTAAACTTTTACATACACAAAATAAAAGCTCATTAAATTTAATTTTTAAAAAATATTGTAATTATTCAAGAAAAGATTCAAAGTATTAAACCAATTCTTCTAGATATTTTGAAATATTGTCTATATAATATAGATAATAATTATATAGAAAGTATCCATAGCATTTTGTGGTGTTGGGTTTACAACTGGTGGTGCTCAGAGTTAACTTCTGAGTCTATGCATGGCCCATAGATTTTTTAAAAAAATTATTAAATAGTCATGATTTACAAAGTTACTGATAGTTGGTTTTTAGGTGTACAAAAATTTAATGAGATAAATAATTGTGTTATTATTTCTATTCGAACATGATTATCTATTTTTATGTAATTAGTTTCTCTAAAATTTAGTGGATACAAAAATAAATATTTTCTCAAAGTTTATATTTTTTAATAAACTGAAAATATTTTAGTTGAATGGCATTGGTTCAAATCTCTCTAGAGCTTGCAGTCATGAAGTTGGCTAGGAAATTCTGGAGTAGATGCTGTTAAGTATAGATCTTTGTTAAACAACAACCAGAAATAAACAATATATAACAGAAAATCATTTTATCATCACATAGCCTGGTTCATCTCAGAGACAAATGAATGCAGGAATCTTAATGTGGATGACTGAAGAATAGAATCACTGAGAGGAGATGGGGGTTTTGATCAGTAAAGAACTTGCAGCATGGAATAATTCACAACAGTCACATTACTGTTGGCATACTTGACCCTGCTAAGGAAGAACCAAAACTGAAAAGAACTATCCACCTTTCAGACAGAGATGTCTGGAATAAAGAGCTGTAATATACAACTCTGCAATACAGAGACTTTAAAACTAGCATAAGATGGAACAACTATCACCTCTTTCAGAGTACAGCAAAAATGACCAAGCATTGGTCCAGAATTAAGAACTATAACATACACTTTGACATAATACTGACTGGAAGTAGTTGTGAAGACAGCAATGACAGTGTTAACTACTTTCTCTAAGCTTTTCCTTATCTACCACCCCCCATTCTATTATTCACAATGCTTTGGGGATTGAACTTTCAATCTTTTGTCTCACCACTCTCACATTTATCTTCTTCACAGTCAGAGAACCAATGCATAGTTCAAATTATAAAGCTACAGTGCCACATATAGTAAAGTGGTAGGCTACAAAATCAACATCCAAAAGTCCATGGATTTATTATATACAGATAATGAAAGAGAAGAAAGAGACATAAAAAAAATCCCGTTCACAATAGTACCTCAGAAAATCAAGTACCTTGTAGGCAGCTTAACCAAAGAGGTGAAGGACTTATACAAGGAAAATTACGGAACACTATTTCAAGAAATAAAGGAGGACACGAGGAAATAGAGACACATCCCCTGCTCATGGATAGGGAGAATTAACACTATCAAAATTGCAATACTGCCCAAAGCACTATACAAATTTAATGCAGTCCCTATGTCAGGATACCCATGACATTTTTCAAAGAAATAGACAAAACATTCCTGAAATTTATATGGAACAATAAACCCCCACAAATAGCTAAAACAATCCTTGGAAAAAAGAAGATGGGTGGCGTCACCTTCCCCAACTTCAAACTCTACTACAAAGCAGTAGTAATTAAAACAGCATGGTATTGGGATAAAAACAGACCTGCAGACCAAAGGAACAGAGTTGAATATCCTGTCACAGACCCACATATATATGCCCACTTAATCTTTGACAAAGGAGCAAGAAATGCAAAGTGGATGAAGGAAAGCCTCTTCAACAAGCGGTGTTGGGAAAACTGGATAGCTACCTGCAAAAAATGTACTCTGAACTCTGTCTAATGCCAGGCACAAAAGTCAGATCGAAGTGGATTAAAGAACTCAATATCAGACATGAATCTATAAGGTTCATAGAAGAAAATATAGGCAGAACTCTCCATGACATTGAAGTTAAAAGCATCTTTAAGGACGAAACAGCACTGACCATGCAAGTGGAAGCAAACATAAACTAATGGGACTACATTAAACTAAGAAGCTTCTGCACTTCAAAAGAAACAGTGACCAAAATACAGAAAGAGCCCACAGAATGGGAAAGAATATATACCCAATACCCATCTGATAAGGGATTAATATCCAGGATATACAAGACACTAGTAGAATTGTACAAGAAAAAAACTTCCAACCCCATCAAAAAACGGGGAGAAGAAATGAACAGAAGTTTCCTCAAAAAAAAGAAATAACAAATGACCAAAAGGCACATGAACAAATGCTACACATTGCTAGTCATCAGGAAGATGCAAATCAAAACAACAATAAGTTATCATATCACAACAGAAAGGCTGGCACACATTCAAAAGAACAAAATCAACCAGTGCTGGCATGGGTATGGGAAAAAAGGGATGCTTCTTTCACTGTTGGTGGGAATGCTGACTGGTCCAGCCTTTCTGGAAAACAATATGGACAGTCCTTCAAAAACAAGAAATTGAGCTTTCATATGACCCTGCAAATACCACTTCTGGAAATATATCCCGAGGATGAAAAAGAGCACAGTAGAAATGACATCTGTACCTATATGTTCATTGAAGCACCGTTCACAATAGCCAAAATATGGAAACAACCCAAGTGACCTAAAACAGATGACTGGTTAAAGAAACTTTGGTACATCTACACAATGGAATACTATGCAGCTGTTAGGAGAGATGAAGTCATGAAATTTGATTATACATGGATAAACACGGAGAGTATCATGCTAAGTGAAATGAGTCAGAAAGAGAGGGACAGACATAGAGGGACTGCACTCATTTGTGCAGTGTAGGGTAGCATTATATGAGGCTGACACCCAAGGATGTAGAAACAAGGGCCAGGGGGTTTGCCCCATAGCCAGAAGAAAGCTTCATGAGTGGATGGGAGAAGACAGATGGAATAGAGAAGGGATCACTAAGAAAATGATGGCTGGAGGAACCAGTTGGGATGGGAGATGCATGTCGAAAGTGGATAATGGACCAAACACAGTGATCTTTCTGTCAGTGTTGCAAGCTATAATGCCCCAAAGTAGAGAGAGACTATGGGGAATATTGTCTGCCATGGAGGCAGGATGAGGGTGGGAAAGGGGGGGTATACCCGGGATACTGGTGGTGGAGAATGTGCACTGGTGGAGGAATGGGTGTTTGATCATTGTGAGATTGTAACCCAAACATGAAAGCTTGTAACTATCTCATGGTGATTCAATAAAATTTAAAAAATAAATAAATAAATAAATAAAAAAGAAAACAACCTAGATGTCTAAGTAGAAAAATTATTCAAATAGAGGCCAGAGAGATAATTCAGTGGGTGAGGTCCTTGCCTTGAATGCAGAAGTTGGCCCACATTCAATCCCCTGCATGCACTTTTTATGGTCTTCTCTAAGGCTACTAGGAGTGATCCCTGAGTTTAGAGCCAGAGTATGCCCTGATTACCACCAGGTGTAGCTTCAACAACCTCCAATAATAACATAGAAACCAAAAATTATATATATAAGATTAATGAAACCAAGAGCTGTTTCTTTACAAAGATCAAGAAAACTGACAAAAAACTTACTAGGCTCACTAAGAAAAAAAATTAGTGAAAACTCTATTTTAATAAAGACCAGATCTGGAGTGTATCATGTTGAGTGATAGTCGGGACATTGGTTGAGCATAGTGGATGTAGGTGAAGTGATTGATGTTGGAATATTGTACACTTGAAACTCAAACACACATATCTTTGTAATTTGTAAGACAAGGTATTTCAATAGCTTTTTATAAATCTCAGAAATAAAAGAAGTTACAACTTATAGTACAGAATTACAAAGATTCATAAGAGATTACTGTGAAAAACTATTTGCACACAAACTTGATAACCTGGAAGAATCTGACACTTTCTAGAATAATGGATTCTTAAGTTTCAACTAGGAAAAACAGATGGGAAAGACCAACTCAATTTCAGAATTAAAAATAGTAATCTAAAGTCTCCCTAAAAACAAATGCTGAAAACCAGATAGTTTCAGCAATCGACTTTACAAAACTTTCAAACACAACTCATAAAAATCCTGCTCAAACTTTTAAAAAATATATTGGTGCAAACATCCCCAAATACACTCTACAAGGTCAATATAATTCATTCTATTACCCAAACTAGACAAAACCACAAATATTTCTGATAAATATAAGTAAAAGACTGCTCAAGAAAATTTTGCGAAATTCAAGATATCAAAATAATTGTTTTCTTTGACATAGAGTTATGCATTCCAGAGAAGCAAGGATGACATCTAAAAGTATATGGAACTCACCATAACAATAGTAAGTACAATACAGATCACTTGTTGATATTATTCCCTGCTGAGAAAGCATTTGATATTCAATATCCATTAATGATAAAGACACATACTAGGATGAGATTGGAATGTACCACAATACAATAAAGGTCATTTAGGTTAGACTTAGAGCTAACATCATATCCAATGCATTCTATCAATATGCATTGAGATCAAGCACAATAAAGGATATCAATTTTTACAATTGCTCTTCAACATGTATTTGGGAATTCTAACCAGGGAAACTAGGCAACTGAAGTGTATAAAAAGAAACTAATTTAAAAAAAAGAGTAAAACTATTACTAGTTGCGGATGATCTTAATAAACAAAGTGCTAAAGACTTTTTAAGAAAACTTCTAGAAATAATCAATTAGTTTAATAAAATGAGAGTACAAAATCAGTAAACAGTAATATGTGGCACCTCTTTATGTAAATAAATTTTAGGAAATGTAAACTGAGATAACAATCCCATTTACAATTGCATACACCCATAATACATGGAAGAAAACCTAGCAAATGTTGTGAAAGGTCTGTATTATGAAAACTGTTAGGCACTAATAAAATAAACAGAAAATACAAAGAAATGGAAAGATATCCTATATAAACAATTGGAGGAATAAACATTATTAAAATAGCAATCTCCCTAAAGTAATATATAGTTTAAACACTACTCTTACATAAACAACAATAGTAATCATGAAGGAAATAGGATAAAGAATTCTAAAATTTGAATGGAACAAAAAATTCTGAATAGTTATAACAAATATTAGTGTAAATAAAATGGAGGGAGGGTTCAAACTTCCTGACTTCAAACTTTATTACAAATCAATAGCAATATTAAAAGTATGGCATTGGAACAAAAAAGGATACAAATATCAATGAAATTTAGTACTGGGAACCTAGAAATAAGCATATACCTACATACACATATAGTATTTGAGCCAAGTTAATACCATGGAGAAAGAAAAGCCTCTTCAACAAATGAATAGTGCTGGGGACACTGGGCAGTATATACAAATAATAGAAAAGAAAAGACACTATAACAATGTTTTTTGTACGGTACACACAAAATATATTAAAAATGGATTTCAGGGGCCGGAGCGATAGCACAGCGGGTAGGGTGTTTGCCTTGCACGCAGCCGACCTGGGTTCGATCCCCGGCATCCCATATGGTCCCCCAAGCACCGCCAGGAGTAATTCCTGAGTGTAAAGCCAGGAGTAACCCCTGAGCATCGCTGGGTTGTGACCCAAAAAGCAAAAAAAAAACGGATTTCATTGGTGAGACACTCCAAGTTGTCAACATAAGAAATGATTTACACAGCAAACGAATCTACCACATGTGTAAAAAGGTAAGCTAACAATTGGGAGATCATATCTGCACACCCTAAGTTGAAGAGCAGGCTAATGTTCACTGAATACGAGTCATACCAAATACGTATCAATGATCAAGCAAGTCAGCCAATAAATTGGGCAAAACCTAAATGGATATGTCTACACTAAAAACATATGATTCTCATTATCATTTATTAAGTAAATTAAAAATACAATTAAATACAAATTCACACTCCTGAGAATAGCCTAAGTAAAAAAGGGCAAAAACAAATCTAGTGAGAAGGAACCCTGATTTTCTTACTGTTGGTGAGGATGGAATAGTGCAACATCTATAGTTATGGTATAGATTAACTGGATGAGGGACTACAATGGATTAAAGGGGAAATGCCTAGATCACCCTTTGTGCCAAAATATATGAGGAGAAGGAAAGACAATTGGTGAATGGTGAGGGAAAAAGAGACAGAGGAGAAGCAACGACAGGGCAAGTATCAATGTAATTGTACATCAGTGGTGTTAAGGAATGATACAGCTAAACATCCAAACCAAAGAGTGAACAACAATGAAATCATGAGACCCAAACTTAAGTAAACAATCTTCAAAAGGAACCTGTCAAGATAGAATGCTATGGTAGGGTGAGGGTAGGAGAGAGAACTTGAGACCACTGGTGGAGGGAAAATGGAACTGGTGGTGGGATAGTTAATGGAACATCTCTTGTCTAAAACACAATTATGAATAACTGTAAATTACGGTGCTTTCCTAAATGAAAATTGGGGTGGGGGATTATATATATACATATACATAATATTTTAAGGAAATTAAACTGCAAGTAATATATGATTGAGTTATACCTCTCCTAAGCACATTTACGTAAAGAAAATAATCACACATATAACAAAGCATAAATATCAGAGTAAGATTGGAGGCTAAATAATAAGATGCACTGACAAATGCACTTAATTCTTTCTTTGTCACATATTTTCTTAACCTTTCTTAAACTGCTAACTCTGGAGGAAGTGTGTATGTGTGTTGTGGAGGAATTTTTTTTATTCTAGGGTGTGTGTTGAATGTATTCTTTTCTGAGATTTTAGTTAATGAAGATTTCTGGGATCAATGGCTCTTATGTATTATTAAGTTGCTTTAGTATTTCACAGAAGTTATAGTCTATACTTTAAGGTATGATTGACGTATTGATGAACACATTAATAATATAATTTTAGGATAGACATGTTTTAATATATTTTTGAAAGTCCATTTTTCAATTGATTCTTCCAAACAGAATTGTTTCCCAAAGTACAAGTTCTTTAGAATAATTTTAGTGTTGATTTAAGTCTTTTAATATACCATTACATGCTGAACTCTATTGAGGCTTGAAACAAAATGAGATAACTCTCAAATTTCTCTGATTAAAGAAATTGCTGATAATAGTAGAGATGGATAATAAATATCAAAGAAGTAATTATATTACCAAGGACAGCTAAAATCTTATAATCTATAGATAATTTTATGACAATTACTTGGTATTTTTGTAGTTTCACAGTAAATGGTAGGCTCATAGAGATTTTACACCAAGAGATAAAATTTGCTAGATGTATAATTAAGGTCATAGCAAAGTTATAATAAAATCCTAAGTCATAAATTTAGACTGTTAATGAGAGATTGAGAGATTAATTAGGAAACATAGGGATGTCTTTAATTTTTTGAGGTCGACATCATGGATAACATCATCTTATTGCATGTATCTTAGTTCTCTTGTCTCTTGTCAACAATAGGATGTGTGTGTAAGAGAGTAGTAGTAGTAGAGGAAATGGTCAATTTTTGTGGAGTTTATAAATATGACAAGGGGAGAATGGATTATATTTGTAAAGTTTTCAATATCAAAATTGCTTTTATAACTGTATATTAATAAAATATGTTTAACAATATGAATTAAACTGGCTGGAGAAAATTATATGAAAGCACAGATTTCTGAACAATGACCTGGTGCTTTCTTTGTAAGAAAAGGTGGATTTTTCTTGTGTAGTTAAATCCATCATTGCTGGTTGAGATACAGAGAAATCTGATAGCCCATGCAAGACTTGTCAACTATACACCTTGGAAAATAAAGGGAAAATAAATTCTCATCAGTAAACTACATTGCCACAAAAGGCAATAGAAACCAGATTACAGTTATTAACAGAGACATAAAGATATTGTTAAGGATTTTAGAGTTGTTACTTTTCTTTTTTTGTATTAAACACAAAATTTATTGCCCTTTCTTTATTTTTCTTATTTTTTTATTTTTATTTATTTATTTATTTTTATTAGTGAATACCATGAGTTACAGTTACAAATTTAAGAACTTTCATGTTTGCATTTTGCTTATATCCCTCCACATGTGCCCAGTCCCCTCCCCCAATGTTCCCAGTATCCCTCCTATGCTCCCCATCCCCCACACCACCCACCTTTGTGGCAGGGCATTTCCTTTTGTTCTCTCTCTCCTTTTGGGTGTTATGGTTTGCAACAGAGACACTGCGTGGCCATCGTGTTTGGTCTATATTCTATTTTCAGCGCTCATTTCCCATCCCTTGGGGGTTTTCAAACGACAATTTACCTGGTGTTCCCTTCTCTATGCGAGCTGCCCCTTCCTTCAGCGTGTGGGGCCAGCATCCAAGACTTGGAGCCAACCTCCTGGTACTTATCTCTACTATTGTTGGGTGTTAGTTTCCTATTCTGTTATTTTATTTTATATTACACAGATGAGTGCAATCTTTCTATGTCTGTCTCTCTCATTCTGACTCATTTCACTTAGTATGTTACTTTCCATGTTGATCCACTTATATGCAAAGGTCATGACTATCTTTTCTAACAGCAGCATAGTATTCCATTGTGTAGATGTACCGAAGTTTCTTTAACCAGTCATCTGTTCTCAGGCACTCGGATTTCTTCCAGATTCTGCCTATTGTAAACAGTGTTGCAATGGACATTCAAGTGCAGATGTCACTTCGACTGTACATTTTTGCCTCTCTGTGATATGTTTCCAGAAGTGGTATTGCTGGGTCAAATGGGAGCTCAACTTATAATTTTTTGAGAAGCGACCATACTGTTTTCCAAAATGGCTGAACCAGTTGCCATTCCCACCAGCAGTGTAGGAGGGTCCCTTTCTCCTCACACCACGCCAACAGAGGTTGCTTCTATTCTTTTGGATGTGTGGTGTGAGGTGGTATCTCATGGTTGTTTTGATCTACATCTCTCTGATGATTAGTGATGAAGAGCATTTTTTCATGTGCCTTTTTGCCATTCGTATTTCTTCCTTGAGAAAATTTCTGTTCACTTCCTTCCCCCATTTTTTGATGGGGTTGGGAGTTTTCTTCTTGTAGATTCCAACCAGTGCCTTGTATATCCTTGATATCAGCCCCTTATCTGTTGGGTATTGGGTGAATATTCTTTCCCATTCTGTATATTGTCTTTGTATTTTGGTCACTTTATCTTTTGCAGTGCAGAAGCTTCTTAGTTTAATATAGTCCCGTTTGTTTATCTCTGTTTCCACTTGGTTGGTCAGTGGCATGTCACCTTTGAATATACCAATAGCTTCAATGTCTTGGAGAGTTTTGCCAACCTTGTGTTCAATGTACCTTATGGATTCTGGTCTGATGTTGAGGTCTTTAATCCATTTTGATCTGATTTTTGTGCATGGTGATAGGTCGAGATCTAAACCCCCTTTTTTACAAGTGGTTGTCCAGTTATGCCAGCACCAATTGTTGAACAGGCTTTCTTTGCTACACTTCACATTTCTTGCTCCCTTAACAGAGGCTAGATGTTCATACAATTGGGGTTGTGTGTAGGGATATTCCATCCTGTTCCATTGGTCTGTGGATCTACCTTTGGACCAGTACCATGCTTTTTTGATTATTACTGCTTTATAGTAGAGTTTGAGGATGGGGAGGGTGATGCCTCCCATCGTCCTTTTCCCAAGAATTGCTTTAGCTATTCGTGGGCGTTTATTGTTCCATATGAATTTCAGAAGTGTTTGCTCCATTTCTTTGAAGTTTTTCATGGGTATCCTTATAGGTATCGCATTGAATCTGTACAGTGCTTTGGGGAATATTGCCATTTTGACAATGTTCATTCTTCCTATCCATGAGCAGGGAATATATTTCCATTTCCTCGTGTCCTCTTTTATTTCATTAATTAGCATTTTGTAGTTTTCTTTGTAGAGATCCTTGACCTCTTTAGTTAGGCTGATTCTGAGATACTTGATTTTCTGGGGCACGATTTTGAAGGGGGTTGTTTTTTTTATGTCACTTTCCTCTGTTTTGTTATTTGCATATAGGAAGGCCATGGATATTTGTGTATTGATTTTATAACCTGCGACTTTACTGAACAAGTCTATTGTTTCTAAGAGTTTCTTGGTAGAGGTTTTGGGTTTCTCTAGGTATAGTATCATATAATCTGTGAATAGTGAGAGCTTGATTTCTTCCTTCCCTATCTGTATGCCCTTAATGTCTTTTTCTTGCCTAATTGCTATTGCAAAAACTTCCAGTACTATGTTAAACAGAAGTGGTGAGAGTGGACATCCTTGTCTTGTTCCTGATCTTAGAGGGAAGGTCCTTAGCTTGTCCCCATTGAGGATAATGCTTGCCACAGGCTTGTGGTAGATGGCTTCGACTATCTTGAGGAAGGTTCCTCCAAAACCCATTTTGGTCAGAGTTTTCATCATAATTGGGTGCTGGATCTTGTCAAATGCTTTCTCTGCATCTATTGAAATGATCATATGGTTTTTATCTTTGCTTCTGTTGATATGGTGGATTATGTTGATTGATTTCCGAATGTTAAACCATCCTTGCATCCCCAGGATGAATCCCACTTGGTCGTGGTGTATGATCTTTTTGATGAGTTGTTGGATTCTATTTGCTAATATTTTGTTGAGGATCTTCACATCAGTGTTCATTACGGATATTGGCCTGTAGTTTTCCTTCTTAGTGCTGTCTTTGTGTGCTTTTGGTATTAGGGAGATATGAGCCTCTTAGAAACTGGGAGAGTTCCTGTTTCTTCAGATTCCCGGAAAGGCTTGTGGAGAGCTGGTAACAGGTCCTCCTTAAACGTTTGGAAGAATTTGCTAGTGAATCAATCTGGGCCTGGCCTTTTGTTTTTGGGGAGATTTTTGATTACAGTTTTAATTTCCTTGATATTAATGGGTCTACTCAGGTATTCCAAGTCTTCTTGCTTCAGTCTTGGCAGGTGATAGGAATCCAGGAAATTATCCATTTCTTCTAGGTTCTCTTGTTTCATGGCATACAGACTCTCAAAGTAGTCTGTGATGATCTTTTGAATTTCAGTAGTTACTGTTGTGCTGACCCCTTTTTCATTTCTGATTTGGTTTATTAGGGTTCCCTATTTCTCTTTCTTTGTGAGTCTTACTAGTGGAATATTAATCTTGTTTATTTTCTCAAAGAACCAGCTCTTGGTTTCATTGACTTTCGGATTGTTTTTGGGGTTTTCATGTCATTGATTTCTGCTCTAAGTTTTATTATTTCTTTCCTGCTGCTAGATTGGGGTTCCCTTTGTTGATCTTTTTCTAAGGTCTTGACTTTGAAGACAGTTTATCTATGTAGGCCCTTTCTTCCTTCCTGAGGATAGCTTGCAAAGCTATAAATTCTCCTCTTAACACAGCTTTAGCTGCGTCCCATAGGTTTTGGTAACTCATGTCTTCATTCTCATTTGTGTCCAGGTATCTTTTGATTTCATCCTTGATTTCCTTCCTGACCCACTCAATGTTCAATATCAGTTGTTTAATTTCCAGTTGTTTGATTTGGTTCTCCTCATCTGTATATGATTTGTTTCTATCTTCAGTGCATCGTGGTCTGAAAAAATAGTTGATACAATTTCTATCTTCTTGATTCTATTGAGGTATGTTTTGTGACCCAGCACATGGACTATTTTAGAAAATAGTCCATGTGCACTGGAAAAGAATGTGTACTCTTTCTTTTGGGGGTGTAAGGCCCTGTATAGGTCTATTAGCCCTCTTTCTTCTATTTCTTCCTTCAGAGCCAGTGTTTCCTTGCTGAGTTTTGTTCTTGTTGATCTATCCAGAGGTAACAAGGCAGTGTTGAAGTTTCTAACTACTACTGTATTGCTGGCAATGTTCTCCTTAAGGTCTACCAGCAGTTGTTTTAAGTATTTAGCTGGTCCCTCATTTGGTGCATATACATTTAAGAGTGTGATTTCTTCCTGTTGTATATAACCTTTGATAAATAGAAAATGGCCTTCTTTGTTCTTTCTGATCTTTTTCTACCTGAAATCTATGTTGTTGGATACTAGTATGACCACCCCAGCTTTTTCGAGGGTGTTATTTGCTTCTATTATTTTTTTCCATCCTTTAACTTTCAGTCAGTATTTGTTCTGATTGTTCAGGTTTGTTTCTTGTAGGCAGCAGAATGTTGATTTCAGTTTCTGGATCTATTTTGCCACTCTGTGTCTCTTGTTAGGTCCATTAGACCATTGACATTGAGAGAGATTATTGTCATGGGGTTTTGTGTCATCTTTCTATAAGGGTTTGTTGCACTCATGGTTTTTTTCCCTTGTCTTACAGGAGCCCTTTTAGTCCTTCCTTCAAGTTTGGTTTTGAATCTATGAAGTTCCTGAGCTGTTGTTTTTCTATGAAATGGTGTATTTTACCATTGAGTTTGAGTTAGAGTTTGGCTGGGTAAAGTATTCTTGGTGAGGCGTTATTTCATTGATTTTTTTCACTATATCCCACCATTGTCTTCGGGCTTGGAGTGTTTCCTCTGATAGGCCTGCTGTAAATCTGTGCTTTTTTTAATGTGATTTCTTTCTTTGACCTTGCTGTTTGCAGTATTGCGTCTCTATGTGCAGCATCCATCATTCTGACTATGATATGCCTTGAAGTGTTTCTATTAGGACTTCTTTTAGCTGGCACCCATCTGGCTTCTTGGATCTGGATGCTTGCATTCTCTAACTGTGGGAACTTTTCATCGATCATTTTTTTTTAACTGTGGTTTTTTCATTGGGGTTGGCTCCCTGTCCTTCCGGTACTCCAATGATTCTAAGGTTGTTTCTCTTGGAGTCTTCTTCTAGGTCTCTGATTCACCTTAGAGCCATTTTGAGGTCTTTTCCCATTGTTTGTTGTTGCCTGTACGATTTCTGTTGTAGAGTTGTTTCTTTTCAAGGAAACTAAATGAAGATGCGTACTCAAAAAGAAAAAAGGTAAAATGAGATAGCTGTTAGACAATACACTTTTTGGTGAGCACTGTAGCGTTGCACTGCACTGTCTCCCATTGTTCATCGATTTGCTCGAGTGGGCACCAGTAACGTCTCCATTGTGAGCTTGTTGTTATCATTTTTGGCATATCGAATACGTCACGGGTGGATTACCAGGCTCTGTTGTGCGGGCAGGATACTCTTGGTAGCTTGCCGGGCTCGCCGAGAGGGATGGAGGAATCAGATCTGGGTCAGCTGTGTGCAAGGCAAACGCCCCACCCGCTATTCTATCACTCCAGGAGGGTTCTCAGTAAACTTAAAATTGCCATATGACCCCAAAATTCCACTTTTGGGTATTTATCCCCAGGACATAAAAATATTCATTCAAAAGGACACATATAAAACATTATTCATGGGGCTGGAGCGATAGTACAGTGGGTAGGCATTTGCCTTGCACGCGGCCGAGCCGGGTTTGATTCCCATCATCCCTTATGGTACCCTGAGAACCTCCAGGAGTAATTCTTGAGTGTATGAGCCAAGAGTAACCCCTATGCATCGCCGATGTGACTCCCCCATAGAAGCAAAAAATAAACATATTTTTTTAAAAAACATTAATCATTGCAGCATTCAGTACAATAGCTGAGATTTGGAATCAACCTACATCTAAATATCAATCATTTTTCATCTCCCAGGTCACCTGACTATAAATAAATCTAATGTAAAAGTTTCTGCACTGCTAAAGAAATAATGAATATATATAAAATATTACCCACAGACTGGAATAATCAGTTTTCAACCACCCATCTGACAAAGGGGCATTATCCAAGATGTCTTAAAGACTTTTAAAACTTAACAATATCAATAACCCCATTAAAATATGGGAGAAGAGATGGGCTGACACTTCTTAAATAAAACATACAGATGGCCAATAGATCTATGAAAAATGTACTTAATCACTTATCATTAGGGAAATTCAGGTCAAAATAACAATTAGATATCACCTCACACTAGTGAGACTAGCACACATCATATGAAACAAACACAAAAAGTTCTGGGAGGGATGTTATAGAAAAATGTAGTCTCAATACCAAGAACAGTAGTATATAATACCAGGAGGTTGGTTCCATAGCTTGGAAGCTGGCCTCACATGCTGGGGGAAAGTCATCCCAGATAGAGAAGGGAACACCAAGTAAAATGTGATTGGAGATCCTGCGCGGGAAGGGAGATGAGTGCTGAAAGTAGACTAGAGACTGAACATGATGGTCACTCAATACCACTATTATAAACCATAGCACCCAAAAGGAGAGAGAGAGAACAAATTGGAATGCCCTGCCACAGAGGCGGGGTAGGGTGAGGGGGATGGGTTTTGGGGGGTGGGATGGATACTGGGTTCATTGGTGGTGGATAATGGACACTGGTAGAGGGATGGGCTCTTGAACATTGCATGAGGGAAAAACAAACACGAAAATGTGTGAATCTGTAACTGTACCCTCACTGTGACTCACTAATTAAAAAATAAATTAAAAAGATAAAATAAAATAAATTAAAAAAAGAAAAATGTAGTCTCATTCCTTGTTGGTGGGAATAAAAACTGGTTCAAACTGCTTGGAAAATGATATGGACACGTCCCTCAAATCTGAAAAAAATAATGATCTTCCATATAACACATAATTTCCACTTATTTACTAAAATCTCACAAACGTTATTGTAAAAAGATATTTCAACTCCTATGTTTATTTCAGCACTATTTACAATAGCCAAAGTTTGGAAACAACACAACTGTCCACCTATAGATGAAAGGATAAATAAACTCAATTATACTAACACAATGAAATACTACTCAGCTCTAAGAAACGATATTGGTGGTGGGAAATGTATACTGTTGAAAGGATGGGTTTTGGAACATTGACTGAAACCCAATCATGGGAAACTTTGTAACTGTTTATCTCACAGTGATTTAATATAAAAAGACATTATTTTCTACCATGTGGATCAACTAGAGTGTGACATGCTAAATTCTGTTCAGGATAGGAACAGATAGTGACCTCATTCATATGTCGAATTAAAAAAAATAATGATAGAAAAGTAAATAGTCAAAGGCAACAAAAACTGGTCTTCACAACCATGTCTCCCAAGGTGGGGTATGTAGGAGAATGGGAAGGGGCCTTGGAACAATGATGGAGGGAAATATGCAATCTGATGAATGTTGTGGTTCTGAAGCATTCCATAGTGAAACCCTGCAGGTAACAGCATTGTATGTTATAGTGCCTCAAATAATTTTCTTTAAAGAAATATAGGTTTGCAATTATAATGATTAGAGAAATGTAAGAAAGATAAATGAACTTATGGAAAAGATAATAATGTTGGGTATTTCAAAATATCTTAGCTAACAGTAGATTTTAGGAAAAGTATGACATAAAGCAAAGAGTTCAATTAGAAAAGAGAACTAATTCTGAAGAAGCCAAATAAGAATGTGGAAGGTCATTTCAAAATTGAGAAGGAATTTGAGCTTCAGAATAATTCATTAAGACATTTTTTATAAGCTGCGAACTTTTTCAATATAATCCACTACACAGAACAATACAATTCAGAAAATCAGTGATTTTTATATAAAATCTCTATTTAGTGGAGTTATTATTTCTCTTAATAACTGCAAATCACTCATGCATTTGTTCATAAATGGAACAAGTGGTTAGTTTGATATAGACACAAAAATGCACAGCTATATATATGAATATATATATCGATATCCCAGTGAAAAGATTATGCTTTATGCTAAAATTATCATTGTTTAGAACATAATTTTTCATATTATATCACATCCTGAGATTATTAAAAGTTAGCCTAATCACTGAATGTGCTTAATATTATGCATTGCCTGCATGCCATCTCAATTTGATTTTCTGTGGAGTAACTGTAACTGTACAAGTGAAAAGAGAAAAAAGTACCAAAAAGAGGAAAGATAGAACTTGAAAATAGAGGAAGAACAGCAAGCCTGGTCATATTTTCAATACTCCATGAAGAAAGAAAAATTACACAATAAGTTTCCATTACTGGGAATAACTGAGTTATTAAAACTTCATGAATTGGAAATATTATGTAAAACACATTATAAAGCCATTACCTTATGGCAAAAATAAAGAAACAGACTTTATAGAAAATATATTGAAATATCATTCTGTCCTTTTCTTTGGTCTAAAAGCAGATGAAACTTAACCTCAATCATTTCAGAAAAGGAAGAATATATCACATGAAACAAAATTGTAAAACATCCCAGAAGTAATTTCTGTATTAATGTACTCTTAGGTTTAATATACTTTGCTAACAGTAACTTTTCTTAAACTTTCTTATGCTACAGTGTCATGTCCTGTGGCTCCTTCCTCACTGCAGATGGGGAGCATCTGGTCCTAATGATTGCCCTTCAGATCCTAGAAGATCATTACTAAGTCACCTCTTAGCCAGATTTTCTACAGCCTTGACAATCTCAATTCCCTTTGGTCTTCTCTTCTGTAGCTTACTTTCCTGCTGTTTATCATCTCTGTTCTGGGAGTGCTTTATAATAAGAAAAACAATCTTGCTGTCTTCCATGCCAAATAATCATACAATTAAAGCCCTAGCTTTTACAAGAAGAGCATATATCTTCTTAGGCTTCCGAGGCCAAGAACATTTTAAAAATTAGTCTCTTTCCCTTACTCAATGACAAACGCCAGTGGAAAATCTTACTTAACCTAAAAACAGTATTTCTCAAAGGAGTTGAACTGTACAAAAGAATTATTTCTGCTGTGGACAGAAATGAAACTTTTTTCTCCTCTCTGTTTTCATGGGTAAATTGTGTACTTACATAAAAGGAAAAATTACACAGTGTCACTGACATAGGAAGTTTTACCAACTTATATAGCCTTAGGCAAGGGTTATGGTCCTGAACTCTGAACTCACCTTTTCTAGTTCTCCTCAGTAATACAAATAGAGTTAATGAAAGAGGGAAAACTCCATGCCTTTAAATGATAATGTAACACTTTCCCAAAGCCTATGGGACAAACGCTGTTAGAAGACTGAGAAAGCCACACCAATTTTTGAAATATTTAACCTATAAAAATAGTGCATCAACTCTGAACTGCTGCCTTACCTCTGTAACTCAGATGGAAGCCTTTGTGTATTGTTTCTTAGGCAATTTAATTTACCAACATAATTGCACATTAAGCCATTTATAAAGTCCTGCAGGTTTATCTCTTCACTTGGAAGCTGAACCCCTGGTAGGATTTAAGCATCAGACCCATAGCTTAGTTCCCATGTGAGCTTTATAGCTTTATTCTATTACATACTCACTGGGAACATTATGAGTTGCTAATATAGACCAGGTGGTATGAAAATGTGCTATTTTTCAAAGAAAAGGTTGGCAAAGATTTCCACTAAGGATAGCATGCTATCTCTCTTTAAGTATTACTATTTCGGATGAGCCTCATGCATGAAGGAACTGGCAGAGTAACCCAGGTGTGCAGGACCTGGGGCTGAGATCTTGAAGCCTGCTCAGATCGGGACTGGGCCTCTTCCGCCCAGATCCCCCATTTTCCAGTAGCCAGGTGGTCACACCCAGAAACTGCCCCCGGCACCATGTAATCCCATCAATGGCTAACATCGAGAGACAATAAAATCAAGCTCCCAGAAGAGAGTGACATAGCCTAGTTCTCCCTCTTGGAGAACCTGGTAAGCTACCGAGAGTTTTCCTGCCCGCACAGGAGAGCCTGGCAAGCTCTCCGTGGCATATTCACATGCCAAATACAGTAACAATTATGGATCTCATTCTCCTGACCCTGAAAGAGCCTCTAATGCAGCACCACTGGGAAGAACGAGTAAAAAGATTCTGCTAAAATCTAAGGGCTAGGATGAATGGAGACATTACTGGGCCTGCTCGAGCAAATCGAGGATCAACAGATGATAGTGGTAGTGATAGTGATTTTTTAAAAGAGATTTTGGGGAAATAAAATCTTTTAAAATAAATAGTAGGTATTTTTCCCAAGGTCCATCACTTTGTTTAGTAAATAATTGAGAAATATAAGGCCCAACTGCACTCATCAGGAAAAAATAAGAAGAAAATAAAACTCAAGGAAATTTGGTCTCACTCTTAATAGAGTAATAACTGGAATCCACTCTATGAGAGTGTCTTTGCCTTCTATCACAATGAGGTGTTTCTCTAAATACCTCTGTAGTCTATTGAAAATAGGATTTTGTCTTCCAAGGGACATTTAACAATGACTGTAGTAAATTTTGGCTGTCACTACTGGAGGTAGCAGTGGGTGTTTCAGTGGATTAAGAGCAAGGATGCTACTAAACACAGTGTACAAGATGACCTCCACTAGTGACAACAAAAAATTATCCATTCTAGTATGTTGAGTTTCAAGTGCAAGAAATATTGACTTAACTAGAATTTTCTCTAACTGAATACTATTTAGAGGAGGACAGATTCTATTGAAGTAGTCTGGATCCAATGTGACAGTCTGCCTTAGGATGTTGCTTCTCTACCAAGACTGTAAAGAGAGAGAGAGAGAGAGAGAGAGAGAGAGAGAGAGAGAGAGAGAGAGAGAGAGAGAGAGAGGAGATTATCATAAGACATGAAAAGACATGAGAATACTATGTACATTTTCTCACCTACTTGGAAAAATCGTAAAAATTTCTATATCTGCATATCAAGTACTTCATGGTTCATGGTCTCAAATCTGCACCCCTGTGGGAAATTCCAGAGTGAACATATGCCATTTCTCTTATGTTATATCAGAAATACATCATTCATTCTCACAGACCTAAGCTTCTTTGGACACCTCTATTTAATTTGTTTATATTTTAGGAAAAAAACTTAATTGAATTGCAGTGAATTATAAAGTTACAGAGATGTTGATAATTGAGTTTCAGGCAATGTTCTAACACCAATCCCTTCACCAGTGTCTACCACCTTCCACCAATATCCCCAGCTTCCCTCCAACACCAAAGCCTTTTTCCCTCCCCTTTTTCCCTAGTGTTTCATTTCTTAACCTATATCTCTCACCTCTCCCCCAGTACCAAGCTTCCTACTGAATACTAGGTTTGTTTTTCTTTATTTCTATTGCCATTGGATCTTTGATAGTCCCCTACAAGGTTTCTTTATATACCAATATGAGAAACATCCATCTGAGTCTATTTCTCTCCCTCTGTCTGATTTCTCTCAACATGATTCTCTCCAGATCCATCCACATTGCAGCAAATTGCATGATATTATCTTTTATTGAGGTGCATAGGATTGCACTGTGTGTATGTACTATGCTTTATTCAAGCATCTGTTTTTTTACATTTGGGTTGTTTTCATATTTTATTGTATACAGAGCTGCAATGAACATGTGGATACAGATGTCTTTTCTGATTCATGTTATTGAACTCTTGACGTATATTCTCAGGAATGGAATTGTTGGGCCATATAATAGCTCAATTCATTTTTTTGTACCCTCACTCTGCTGGTGGAAATGTCGACTGGTCCTGACTTTTTTGGGAGACAATATAAACACTTTTATTTTTAAATACAGATCAATTTCCTATAAAAATCAAATTTGATGTCTGCCTAATTATAGCTTCTGACTATACTTATATCTACTCAATTTAAGTATTAACAAGTGATCTATATGGTTATTGGAAACTGTCCATTTCGAAGTTCATAGTGACTATAATTTGTTATGTGGAGCAATAAGTGTCATTCATTCTGGTTAATAAAACACTGGGTGACTGAGAATAATTATAGATACCATATATCACTTGTATCACTTGTCATCCTGTTGATCTTTGATTTGCTTGAGATGGGCGCCATTAATGTCTCCATTCCTCCATGTTTTGTGCTAGTGTAGACCAATGATATCTGCTCGTTCCAGGAACAGGAAGAGACTCAAACAGTTCATTCAGGGTTTTGACGAAGCAGTCTAACCATATCGTTGGTGGACAGCCATGTGGTCTTTTGATGTCCTGTGGAATCCAGTTGGTAACAGCTCTAGTCCAGTGATCATCTCTGAATTGCATTACGTGTCCGGTCCATCTGATTTTTGATGCCTTGGCAAATGAGACAGCGTCCCTGATTCTCGACCGTCGATGGGAGGTTGGAACTTTGCATTCCTTCTCTCACTTGAGTGAAACGTGATACTCCAACCATAGATCTTTCAATTCCTCTTTGGGATAAATGATAGCATTCTCATCCAGTTTGCGTAGGGCTCAGGTCTCTGAGGGCAGGAAGAACGGTGGAGTTCAAAAGATGTGCCCACTTCTTCCATGCTTTTGAAGGTGTTCCACGTTGCTCTCTTCCTCCTGTGCAGTTCTGGTGCCAAGTCATTCCTAAAGTTGAGCTCTCAACCCAGATACACATAGCTGCTGCATTCGGAGATGTTCATTCCGTTGAGAGCAAATGGAACATCAGGGACTAGTTCGTTTTTCATAAACATCGTTTTGTTGAGATTCAGATGCAGTCCGACCTTTCCACACTCGCAATGGAAGTTGGCCAGCATTTGTGCCGCGTGGCTAATGTTTGGCGTTATTAGAACAATGTCATCAGGGAAGCTGAGTTGGTGTAGTTGCCGACCGTTTATCTTCACTCCCATTCCTTCCCATTCCAGTCACTGCATGATATTCTTGAGGGTGGAACTGAAGAGTTTTGGTGAAATGTATTACCCTGCCAAACCTCTCTCTTTACGTCACTGATCCATGCAGAATGGTGAGATCCTGGTGGTGTAGAATGGTGAGATCCTGGTGGTGAATCCGTAATACAGCTCATGGAGGATCTTGATGTACGGAGTTTGAACGCTCTGTTTGGTTAGGGTTTCAGTGACGGCTTCAGTCTCAACAGAATCAGAGGCCTTCTTTAAATCTATGAACATTATACAGAGCAGCATCTTGAACTCTCGTGAAACTTCAATGAGCTTGGTCACTCTGTGGATGTGGTCAATCATGCTTAATCCTTTTCGGAACCCAGTTTGCTCGCATGGTTGTATTTTGTCTAGTGTTCTGCCTAATTTATTCAGGATAACTCAAGTGAACAACTTGTAGATGACAGACAACAGGCAGATTGGGCGGTAGTTGCTGATGTTGTGGATGTCTCCCTTCTTGTACAACAGACCAGTCATACTGGTTTTCCAATGGAATGCAACTTTGCATACAGACAAGTAGCTTGTGAAGAGCTGAGCCAGTGTATTGACGAGTAGTGGCAGCAGATTCTTCAGGTTTTTGGGTCTGACCTTGTCTAGACCGCATGTTGTATGCATCTTTACAGACAAATGGCATGTCGCACTTCGGAAGGGAGGACGTTGGGAACAACATATCCATCTCTGGAATTTGGTATGTGGGCAGGTAGATGAGGCTGTCGAAGAGATCCGAGTAGAAGTCTTGAATGAGCTCGGATGTTAGCTTGTGGTTGCCTGAAGCTCATGCCAAACCATGTTGGCAAATGAGCTCGGGAGTTTTCTAAGACAGGCATCTTTTTGTGGCTTTCCCACTCTTGGCATTCTTCGTGAAGTCAAGGAGGTTCTGAATCAGTCGATCATATTCCTTGTGGATGTTGTTAATGACGCATCTTCCCACGTTGCCACAATATTGCCAAAGAGCTCCCAGTTGGTGGTTATTCTGGGAGTTCTCTTCTTAAACTTAAACTTTACAGACCTTTCTCCCTGTTCTGTGAAGTAGAATTTTCCACTAAGGAGATGGTAGTCCAATCCCATTTGGAATTTTGGGACAATAGGGACATCGGTCAGGCAAAACCTTCAGTTGAATATGATGTGGTCAATTTTGTTGTGGAACTGTCCACCGGAAGACTCCCATGTCCAATGTTTAGATTCGGCCTTCTGGAACTGTGAGTTACCATGGATGGTCTTGGTCAACATGATGAACTCAGTCTCTCACCCTGTTTGTTCCATTCTAGGCCATGGATCCCAATGTGGAGTTTTAAGGGTGACCTTCTCAGTCCTATCTTGGTATTAAAATCACCAACAATGATCTTGTAGAAGGTTTGGTCTTCTTCATAGAACTTCTCCAGCTCCATGTAGAACTTCTCAATTTTTTCTTCATTGTAGTTGGATGTTGGTGCGTAGATAATGAAGATAAAAATTGCCGGTAGTGAGCCACATCTATTCAAGCATAATCGTCTGGTTTGGGTTGTTAGGCATTGGAATGAATCAATGCTCATGGCCAAGTTTTTGTTGACAAGTACACCAATGCTACCGAGACCTCTGTTGTTGCATGTTCCAAGGAACAGTTCTTCTCCAGTGTCAAAAATGGCAAAGTACCAACAGTGAAGACTCCAGGCCGCTTCAGCAGCACCGCTAGCCTGAGATTGCTCCAGACCCCAGATCAGCCAACAACACTGGGGTGCCAGATGGAGAAGGTACATCCAGCACGCCTTCTCCAGATGGAGCCCTGGTGACACTGAGCTTCTACTAACACTGCTCTGGTATGTGGGACTGGGACATCTCCAAACAGTGCAGCCGCTTATGTGGCTGCACGACCTTTCTTTATATATAAAATAGATGCTCAGGAATGGCTCCGCCACCCCTGAGCGTCCATTATCCCAGAGGCACAGAGACCAATCTCAGAAAGCAGCGGCTGCTGGCAGATATACTCCTGGACTCTGAACTAAGCTACGGCCCCTTGCAGCACCGGGAGGGGAAGGGTTTTCGCCCCTGGACAGCATGGCGACCGCCACCGTTCAGAACCAATTGGACAGAGAGGTAGTAGTTTTCAGTGATGGGATGGGGAATCTTGCGATGGGGGAGGCAGAACTGGCCCTGCCTCCTGCCCAAATGAGACCCCAAGTAGTCACTCATGAACAGCTCCTCAGCTCCTGAACAGCCATGATCCCAGTGCCACAGAAACCAATCTCGGAATGCAGCGGCTGCTAGCAGAAATACCTCTGGACTTAATACCAGAATTCCAAATCTGGGCGGCCACTTTCGTGACCGTGCAACATTATATGCTCTTTGTTACCAACAATAGAAAACATGCAATCTTATGATGCCATTCCGACAGATCTGACTATTGGGAGAAAAACTCCAAATAATGATAGTGAGTTTTCTGTTGAAAATTGAATGTAATCAAAGTAAGGAAAGAGTAAAGTGAAAATCATCTGCTACACAGGCAGAGGGAGAGTGGGAGGGGGGTATGCTGGGGTTCTTGGTGGTGAAACATGTGCACTGGAGAAGGGATGGGTGTTTGAGTATAGTATGACTGAGACTAGATACTAAAAGCCCTGTAACTATTCTCACGATGACTCAATTAAAAAATAAATTTAAAAAAATAAAAAATTAAAAAAAAGAAAATGGTGTGATGTAATCGATGCCTTCTCGTTTCTGTCAGACCAATGATGTTGTAACTGATCTTCTGCGCTTGCACCATCAGGTCCTCAATGGATGCTTCTGATGCCAGCGTATGAGCATTCAAAGTGCAGACAGTCATTTTAGTCTTTTTTCTTTTTGGCAGTATAGTTCACCCCTGAGATTTTATCAGCCTCTCCTTACTCATACTTCTTAATGCTGCCATATCGGGGGCTCTTTACGTGTCAGGCAAATGAGGCCCATTGTTGTTACTGTTTTTGGCATATTGAATATGCCATGGGTAGCTTGGCAGGCTCTGCCGTGCGGGTAGGGTAGTCTCGGTAGCTTGTCGGGCTCTCTGAGAAGGATGGAGGCTTTTAGGGCAGCCTCCAATCACCCTTACCGGTGTTCCCATGGTTCACACCATATTTGAACTCCATCAAATATGGAGCAGAAATTATGGAAAATGCAAAAAATACAAAAGCAAAAATATGGTATGACACCATAAATTGCACACTGGATAGTCACACAGTTATAATTTCCCATTATTATCTACAATAACTTAGATAATAGTAATTTTACAATCTATACAGATTTTTAGTCATATTCTTAATTAATCTACTGGCTTTCCTCATCTATGCAGCCAATAGATATTCCTTATTCTATTTCAGTCTGGGACTCTGCTATTGCACTAGAAAGTGAAGGTTGATTGTAGTTGATGCTTTGAACTATTATGCTTTTCGTGACCCATTCCATGACTTCACAGGAATTCTGTGTAGTTATTCAAGTACTCAAATTTAGTGACCAGGTTATCTGTCAAACAAAGATCACAGTCTTGCTTTGTTGCTTTGGAAAACATACTGTATTACATTCTCTGTGCCAACTATGGTAAACTCCTAACAAATTCTTCCTCAAAATCACAAATGCTAATGTGAGAGCAATGTACCCTTAACAAGGGATCAGAATTCTTCCTATCAATTCTTATTTCTTCTTTTAAAGTACTTCAGTATTTGACAGATAACCTGCATATCACAGATCTTGTGAAATTTCTGAGGACATTTAAATGTAGTCATATAAAAATTTTGCCTCCTGGAACTTGAAATTTATTTTCTTTACACATACTTTTCTTTAATTTCTGCTGTTTTCTTGTTGCCTATCAGCTATGAGTTAACCTGAACAAAGCAAACTTATTGTGTTCCCAATTTAATAGGCCCCATCAGTTTCTAGAAGCCCCAGTCCCTGGGAATACGTTATTTTCTATTTATTATCATTTCTACTAGAAGAGAACAAAAACTGTAATTTCAAACACCAGAAAAAAATTCTGATTCTTCTCTGAAGATTACATTTTCATATGAATAAATGTATTGTGTATTTATTATGTCCTAAGAAAATTTTAGTTATCATAACTTCCCCCCAAAAAATCTGCAAGATTGTTTTATGAACCCTGTTTTATAGATGTGGCAATTGGCTTAGAGGATTTAGTGAAGTTTGTTTTTTTTTTTCTTATACAATGCTATGGCTCCTGAATCCCTCTACTACTTATTAGGTCTCACTTGTGACCAAGCCAGTTGTCAGATCAGCTGACAAAGTTGTACGGTATGCTGATTTAAGTATTCTAAGAAGCAAATTCCATGGCAGGATAAGACATGATGTGAAAGAGCTATACTAGAGCAAGGCTGTGAGGATAAATGGGAACAAAAGCAAAAGAAGTAGGGAGAGAAAAGAAACAGGAGATCCAATAGGTTGTAAGGCAGTTCTGAAGCCTATAGTTTTAAGAAGGGAAGGGAATTACTAGAGTTTTAAACCACATAACAGTTCTCAGAAAGTTTTAGCAATGCAACAGGGAGTTCCAAGCTAAAGGCATCCATCATGGGATTCTTGTATCTCTCAGGAATGAGCCTTAGTGTCCTTGCCATGCTCAGTTATGGACTGAGTGAGCATATGAGAAGTATGCCTCCTAACACAGAAATAGATTCAGAGCACAGCAGCTGTCATTAAATAACATGCACCACAGTAGGAGGAATGGAAGGCAGATTTTTATTGCTGCCATGGAAATATGGTCTGGGGTAAATCCAGAGCTCTACTTGAGGTTACTGACCTAAGTTTTAAAAAAGTCTATTTATCCACATTTTAATAACCAAACTTTTTGTTTTGTTTTGTCCACACTCCGCAGTTATCGAGATGATATTCCTGATTTGTTGCTCAGGAGTTGCTTCTGGCAATGCTCTGGGGACCATATGTTATACCAGGGGATCAACCCAGGCTTCCTTTAGGAGATGCAAACTCTCCATCCTGTTATGCTATCTTTCTAGCTCGAACAAAATTGTTTTGAGGGTATGAATTTTGCTTAATCATTATTTCATTATTTACAGCACCTGATTATTAAAACAAATAGGAGCTCACACATTACAGAGACTCATAATGAATTGGGCAGCAGCAATATACCATCCTGCAAAGTAAAAAAAAAATAAATACATTTAAAACCAAATAAAGATACTTTTTTTGCTTTTTGAGTCACACCCAGCGATGCTCAGGGGTGACTCCTGGCTCTGCCCTCAGGAATTACTCCTGGTGGTGCCTGGGACATCATATGGGGTGCCAGGGATCGAACCCAGGTTGGCCTCGTGCAAGGCAAATGCCCTACCCACTGTGCTATGGCTCCAGCCCCCAAATAAATTAAGATAAAAGATTTGATGACACCTAGCAAAAATGGAAGGATACTGTCCTTAGGCAGCTCCTTAAAGAGCAAAGCTGAGAAATGAAGCTAATTATGGTTAGAATCATTAAGAATAATACAAATATAGTCTAAGAGTCCCAAAATTTTATTTGTTAAATTTTGAAAACTAATAGTAAGGGAGGATCAATAGTTCTTGTATTGAAATATATTTTAAGAAAAAATTTTCCCCTGAGTAATATCTTACTTATTAATTTTACTGATGATTGTTCTCCATCATTGATAAGGTGGTACACGAGTTTTTCTGGGCATTTTGCATGTTTGAAAAAATAAAGTTCTGCTCACTCTTTAAAAAAAAAGAATAATACAAGTAATTGCAATCCTTTTTCCTGCCTAATCTAGCTCCTCCTCACAAAATGAAGAGACTCACAATATAAACTTTGTCAAAGCTTCATAAGGCATACAAACTCAGACATACACAAAGGCATCCTTAATCACATTGCTGTGTTCTAATTTCAACTTCATATAATACAGTCATGTCTTTACTCTGGAATGTAAATCATTTCTGTACACACATTAGAGCTTCCTTCAACTACGAAGGTCACCATTTAAGGAAGACAAATAACTGAAGAAAGTTCCTAGGCACCCAGGTTGGAATCAAATCTGTTATGAGCAGGATAAGAAAAAGCAACTGTGAACGGTATGTAAGGCATTTGGGAGAATTCCGGAAAAGGGGGGGGGGCAAGAAAGAGAACAAAAGAGAAAGAATAAAAGTCTGAATTTGTGCTGGATATAGCAGGACACTAATGTTAATGATCTTTGGGAAAACAGAGGGCCTTGGATTACCACTATCAACAACTGCAGACTCAAGAGCTCAGCGGTTTAGGCAATTAACCAGAATAAACTCCAAACATAATATTAGCTACCATGTGTTTAATACTCAGGTGCCAGGTCCTGGCTAAGCACTTTCCCTGGGTTCTGTCTAAAAAATATTTTACAAAACGCCTGAAAAGTAGCCGGTAATATACTCCATCTTTCAGACTAAGCCGGCAATGATATTAACTTACTTGTGTAAGGTCATACAACTAAAACACAACAGTATCTAGTTTTGGAAGATTTATCAAGTACACTATCTTGTTTGTTTGCCTGTATATTATTATTCATACAATTTGTTTACACATATTTCTATTTTAATTCTTAATTTTAATTAAAGAACTGTGATTTAATAAGCTATTTATAGTTGAGTTTTAGGCAAAAAAATATTTCAAACATCAATCCTACCATTAGTATCTAATTCCCTTCAACAGTGTTTCCATATTCCATTACCAGACCTATAATTTATAACCACATATTTGAGACTCTTGGTCTATAGCTAGTGTTACACATGGTCCTTGCTATCAAAGACCACCTTTTAAATAATTAGGAAAGTACTTTCTAGACTTCAAAATGAACACAAAAGCAATATGGAAGTATAAAAAATGAGAAATGTGTATTGGGAGAAGGGAATAATTATGTCAGGTTAAAAACTTGTCTGTCTCTTTAGGGAAGTTATGTATGAGGATATGATAACTTTAAGTTAAATGTGCAAAATCAAAGAGAGAAGAAATTTCCATGGTTGAATATTTCTTTTTCATTTTTGGAGGGTGGGAGCCACACTCAGTGGTGCTCAGGGGTTACTGCTGAGTCGACACTCAGGAATTACTCTTGGCGATACTTGAGGGAACACAGGGGATGCTGGGATCAAAGCTGGGTGAGCCACATGTAAGGCAAATGCCTTACCACTGTACTGTTGCTCTGGCTGCTGTGGTTGAATGTTTCAAAACAGAAATTTACCACCATTTTGTGAGAATGAATTACATGCTGCAGGATAGCCTGAAAAAGGAGTGTGGAGAACTCAATATCAGGCTTGTGATTTTGTTTCTGTAACAAGTGATGATGAAATAACTTTTATGATTCATTTTTCATTTTAGTGTTAATTTCTGACAAGTGATACAAGTGACAATGTTAATTTCTTATTGAGTCGCCGTGAAATACAGTTACAAAACTGATCATGGTCGGGTTCAGTTATACAGTGTTCCAACACCCATCCCTCCACCAGTGTGTATTTCCCACCACCAATGTCCCCAGTTTCTCTCTCACCACTCTCCTCCCAGCCTGTGTCTATGGCAGGCATGAGCCTTCTTTCTCTCTTTCTCACTATATCTCTCACTCACTCTCTCTCTCCCTTTGGGACAATATAGTTTGCAAAACAAATATGAGAGTTTATCATGTTTGTTCCTTTACCTGTTTTCAACACACAGTTCTTATCCAGAGTTATCATTTCCAATTTGTATCTTAAGACAAAATTGTTACCATAAGCTGGATGTGTTATCATCAAAATGTTTTGCCACTTGGTGGGATCAAATCACCAGCACAAATGACACCCTGTTTAGCAATTTCCATCAAGAAACCAAAGGCTGACTAGTCCTGAAAGGTGGCAGATGGATAGAATAGAAAAGAAGCTTGCCCAGCTTCAGACCTTGTATAAAGCTTTATCTAACTATGAAACGCTTTCTGGACCAGAGTAAGAAAAATTCTGAGACCATCAAACTCAGTCCAATTTTTTTGTAATAACGCAAAAAGCTGGACGTATTACCTAAGGTACACATTTCAACTGTTTTCTATCAGATTTTACTGGTGTTCTTGTCCTTTCTTCATGTCATTTAAATGGATTTGACCTATCTCTGTAACATACTAAAGAGGCACACTAAAAACCCCAGATTTAGGCAGTGGCACTGTGCCTCAGGTCTAATTCTCTCGCTCAACTACTTGCTTATTTCAATTGGATGCCTTTTTGTTCTGAATCTCAGATACCAATGGCACTGCTTTCTGACTGGTAATGCCTACTTCAGGCTCTCCTTTCTTTGACAATAGCATTTTCTCTGGTTTATTTACTTGGTTTTCTATATAAAAATTTCAATTTTAAAGTGTGTACATCCTATTTCACGTATAAACAATTGCAAATGTAGGTAAAAAACAATCTTATAACCCACTCAAATTTTACTAGAAAAGAAGAAATGTTCTGTAAGACACACAGTTACTATGCCAACTTGTTTGGAATTTTTGCCAAGATAATGGATGGGAAATCTGACATAGAAGAATAATTGTTCCATGTAAAACAGTTTAAAAATTCTGAAATCATGCAGACTTCTGAAGGTTCAATGAAAAATGAAAGAGGAGAAAGCCTTGTTAGTCAAGAAAAATCTACAGTGTCAAAGAGGTTTGGGTTTCAAGCAGAGTGGGAGATGGCTATATGTCTACATAGGAGAAAAGTCAAATCTTGTTTATGTGAAAGAAGATGAGGGTTCCAGACCAAACACCTTTAAAATTGATGTGGGAGCTTGGATAAATGCCATCCCTTTCATAGATTTGATCTTTCTTTCTTCTTCAACTTTTAATTAGTGATATTTATTTATAATACTGTTAATAATAATTTAGATATATAATTTTTCAATATTATGCCAACTACCAGAATATGAGAGTCTCAGTTTTCTACCATCAATGCCTCAATGCCTTTACTTTCTAATAAAGAAAGTATTGGATTAAATAACTTTCTAAGGTCACTTCCACCTCTCACCATCTAGGACTAAATGACTAAAGACAAAACTGACTTTTTGTAGATTCTCCCTCAAGACTGATTGCCAGTTAGCTAAATTAACTATTGTGAAACAAAATAAGTTGCATAGCTAATATGAGTTATCAGGAATTGGACAGATTGCAATTTGTGACTCTAGGGCAGAGTGCTATAGTTGGCGAGGAGTTATAATTTGTAACAAATATTTATGATGAACTAAACGTCCCCAAACTGGTTTATAAATGAAACTGAAATATGTTAGTGATGATGTTTATGTGAAAATACTTTAAAAACATTAAAGGGGCCCATTTATGTCCAATAAGTTCTCTTCTATTCTGATATTACCTTGAGAATTCTACATTCTTGGTTCTTGTCAAAAACAAAGTATATTGTTACAGAATTGTAAGAAAATGAAGTACATAAAGTCAGTTTGGGTCATTTGCACTTAACATATTAAGATTATCCAACTACCTAACAGGATTCTGAGTGCATGGAATTAAGGATAGGTAAAGTTTTATGGGAGCAGGGTTAGAAAGAGTGATAGTAGGAATCAAAGTATGAGGGAAAAATGCCCAGAATGTGTGGATCTGTTTAAGAGTAGAAATCAAATAACACATTTTAGCCTATTTCCTTAGCAGGTAGTCCCTCAGTGAAGATAACATATAAAACACTGGAAGAAAGTTTGTCGCATTTGATAGAAGAAAATACGACAGAGGAGTCAGAAAGAAAAAGCCAAGGTAGAAATTTTGTAAATGCCAGCTATAGGAATTCTCACATATAAAAGTTCAAGCCTCGGGGCTGGAGCGATAGCACAGCGGGTAGGGCGTTTGCCTTGCACGCGGCCGACCCGGGTTCTAATCCCAGCGTCCCATATGGTCCCCTGAGCACCGCCAGGGGTAATTCCTGAGTGAAGAGCCAGGAGTAACCCCTGTGCATCGCCGGGTGTGAGCCAAAAAAAAAAAAAAAGTTCAAGCCTTTCCTGTGCTTCACACTCCATGGATTCAAATACATATAGGATACCCACATCCAGTCATACTACCAAACACCTCAAAACCAAAATATCAGTATTTAGCAATTTAGTTAGGTAGCTAGAATATGAATGAATATTATTCATATTATTATATATAATATATAATACTATTATTATTAAATATATATGATATATAATACATTTAGCACTGTAGCACTGTCATCCTGTTGTTCATCAATTTGCTCAAGCGGCACCAGTAACGTCTCCATTGTGAGACTTGTTACTGTTTTTGGCATAACAAATATGCCATGGGTAGCTTGCCAGGCTCTGCCATGCTGGCAGGATGCTTTCGGTAGCTTGCCGGACTCTCCGAGAGGGACAGAGGAATCAGAACCGGGTCGGCCGCATGAAAGGTAAACGCCCTACCTGCTGTGCTATCACTCCAGTCCAATACATATAATGTAATACATAATATATAATATATAATATTATTCATAATATTATTCATTTTGGTTAATAGGACCACTTCCTGTCTTTGTTTGCTTTCATGTCAAGCATAAAAAATTTCCTGTAGATTTTTTCTTTTTCCTAATCACATCATTACTAATATAGAGCTCTTTCAACCAAAACTGAGTTATTGTATGTATGTAAGCCTTTTAAAGAGCAGTGTATCTGTAATCCTTTCCATTCTCTTGAATGGCTTTCATTCGCGCTCATGTTGCTCACTATATGGGTACTGCATCCTAACAACCTGCCTCTATCTAGTCTTTTCTAATAGAATATTATCAGATACTACATACATCTTCCAAAGTAATCTCACATGATAATCTAATTATGCTATGTCTTTGCATGTCACTAATAGCCTTGAGAGTAAACCCAAAATTCTATATTATTTAAAAACCATGCTCTGTGTTCTGTCTACCTCTTCTAGACTTCCCACGCATCACATTGGAACATGTTCCTTATTTCAAACTTGTATCATATTACTTAGGAACATAACTTATTTAATTCTCAACATTGAAACTCCTCCATCCATTACCAAATTTGAGCTAGTACATTTTAGGATTTATATCAGATATTATCACCACATAGAAGTCTCTATCTCTTCCCTCTCTGCCTGTGATATCAGTTGGTGAGGTATAGTTCCACTATGTTCTTATGAAATCTATGCTTTGCACTCATATATTCCTTGTTATGAAATCAAGACTTTCCAGTTGTACTCCTGGTAGGTATATTTACCAGATCTGTCTTGCCAGACAAAAGTTTTATCTAACTTCTCTGTTTCAGTCACATAGCCGAGTTCCTGGCATGGAATAGGGACTCCATAAAAACTTTGTTGCTAAAGAAATGAATGAACCAAAGAATTCAATCATGTTATTTTTAAATAAATTATGAAATTCAATATTATAACCAGTTATAAAAGTTTTAAAGTAAACTAAGTGTTTTTGTGAGTGGAATTACTGACTTAAATTCTATGTTTCATGGGGTTGTACAGTAGGGGTAGAGCTCTGGGCTCTTGCCTTGCATGCTGCTGACTTAGATTTGATCTTCACATACCATATGATCCCCAAGTGAACAACACCAGGAGTAATTCCTGAATGTAAAAGCAGAAGTAACAGAAAAACCTCTGAGAATTGATGGATATGGCCCAAAACCAAACCAAAACAAAACAAAACAAAAATAAATCATCTATTTCAAATGGACTCACCCCCGTTTTAGGCTATATATGTTGCTAAATTGGAGATTCTAGCTGAGAATTCTCCAATTTAAGTAGCTATAGCCTAAGTTTAGCTGGTTTGTGCTTAATTCCCATTAATTCAACATGTATTTTCATACTTTATATACTCAGTCATCATTTCCCTTTAAAAGAACTACCCATCCTGATCAATCCCTCCTGTTCATCATTGTAATAATGATCCCTTATCCTAACTGCTCTCTTCCCCAGTCATTGAGGAAGGCTTCCAACTTTGGGTTAGTCATCCTGATCCTTGTTTCTATTGTCCTTGGGTGTTAGTTTTTTTTATATGTTTTTTCATATCCCACAAATGAGGGCAGTCATTCTATGTTTGTCTTCTCCTTCTGACTTATTTCATTCAGCACGATACTTTCCATGTCCATCCATTTAAAAGTCAATTTCATGACTTTATTTTTCTAACAGCTGTATAGTATTTGATTGTGTAGATATGCCATAATTTCTTTAACTAGTCATCTTGTTCTTGGGCACTTTATTTTTTTTCTGGATTCTGGCTATTGTGAATATTTCTGCAGTGAACATACAGGTGCGGATATCATTTCCCAGAATTGTATGCTGAAAGTGGGTAAAAGATCAAACACAATGGCCTGTTAGTATATGCCCCAAATCATAAATGCCCAAATGGAGAGAGAGAGAGCACTTTCGTTAGAGAGAAAGAGGGTGGGAGAGGAGAAAGGAAGGAGAAGGAGAAGGAGGAGGAGGAGGAGGAGGAGGAGGAGAAGGAGACAGGGAATATTGGTGGTGGGAAATGTACACTGGTGGACATAATTTGGATGTTGGAACATGCATGACTGAAATAACTGAAATCCCATCATAAAACCTTTGTAACTGTATCTCATGGTGATTCAATCAAAAAATTAAAACTTAAGAAATGTAAACTAGAATAATTAGAAAATAAATCAATGTCAATTTGCAATTATTAATAAATAAATAAATGAATAAATAAAAGAACTACCCAATTAGGATTCTCACAGTTCTCATACTGACTTAGTTGCATTTGCCAGTCAATTCCAGCCATTATTTGGCAAATATTAGAGCTTGGTCTTAAGGGAGGAGAAAAATATAAATGGTTACATCCATTTGACTATATTAATAATTTTTATTAAATGGCTTTGTATACCTTAATTACCAGATTTTTTGTTTTTAAAATCTTTGGAATATGTTTGGAATTTGGATCTTGTAGGGAAATATTTTTCAGTTGACTAGAGTCATTTTGGTCATCTCTGTGTACAATGGAAACAAGCATATTCAACAGCTTAATCTTCATACACAAATTTTGACCTATATGATACTCTTGTAAACAGGCATCAATAGGCATGGGTGTTTCGAGACTTGCAGCACTATTTTACTTACTGCAAAGGACAAAAAAGATCTGCTTTGGCTGATACAGAGAGGAAGAAAAGGTACTTGGAAAGTATTTTGCAATATATCTGTCTAATTCCTTCCTGGGCTGAGTTCTGTTCAGCTATGACAGTTAAAAGTTCCTGAAAATTCATTTTTCAAGTGAGTTTTTGTCCCAATTTAAATATACAACATAAATCATGAATAAATTTAAAAATATGTTATACCAATGGTAACAGCTATTTAAAAATTCATCATTTTCCTCAAACATAAGGAATTCATACTATAGTTTTCTATTAGATATAAGACATGATAAATATGCATAGATAACTATGATTGTGGACTTTTACATAGTTACTTTGGAGCTTTAGCGGATATAGGTGATAGTAAAGGGCAGGCTCCAAGTTTGGCATCATTTGACTGACTGTAATGAGAAACCAATGATTCCACAGAGGACTATGTAAAATAATATGCCATATGGTACCTGTCACTTCTGCCAACAGGCTTCAAGTCTTGGGTATTCTAAACTGATTACTTTGTGTGAATCTATAGAGATTTTTCTTCCTCCATTATTATATATTTCTCTTTTTCCTGGGGTGTAGTTCGGGGAGAGGTGAGTGAAGTTCATGATAAAGAGATTCAAACAATGATTTTATTTTGTGGTCACACACAACTTCCTTCAGAGATCGCTCCTGGTGGAGTTAGGGATCAAACCAGAGCTGGCTCCAGGCAAGGCAAGCACTTTAACCTCTGGACTCTATCTCCAGCCCCAGACTAGGAAACTTTAGTTAGAAAAAAATGGAGCTGTGTGTAGATCTACTATAATAAGGAGAAGCAATGAAAATTATTGGAAAGAAGGTGAATTGCAATATGTTTTAGTTTGCCATTAAGTGAAATTATTTAATCATTTTGTTGGACGTCTAAAATTAATAAAATGGCATGTCCCAATTAAATCTAATCAAAACTGTATTGAAAGAAAATCTAATCATAGATCTCCATGGGGATTCACCTTTTTGGTCGTGATTTAAGGTTCTCCACTTCTAGAAGGTGTTAACTTTAATTATAAGAATAGAGCTCCTCTCTTTTCAGACTGTTCTAGGTCTTCTGTTACTTACCATTTTAGAATTTCTATTTTCAGTATCTTATTAACAGTAACAGTCTGAATGCTGCACAAGTGTTCATATCTTCCTTGTGTCCAGGGTTCAAGGGAGCAGGGCTTTAACTCAGCCCCGTATGGAATGCTCTAGTAGACAGTGTCTGTACAGTGCAGTGAGTTTTTGGTGGCTCTTGTTAGACTGAAAAGATTTTAATCATAATATGTAGCCAGTTGATTTATTGATCAATAAGAACAATAAATTGAGATAATATGGCTATACACATAATTATTTTATACACTAATCTTTTTCCTAAGCAAAATCTGACAAATTCATAGTGGAGACTAGCAAGTAACACTAAAATAGACATAATATAAGCTGAAAAAGAAAAAAATAAACCTTTCACTTAGAACTTATATTTCTATTCTGAGTCCCTCTATGGCTAACTTACTTAATATTCCATGTATTGATTCAGGTTTAGAAATGAAGTACTGACTTGATCATTAAGGTCATTTTAATTTTTAAAGGACATTTTCATTATTAATGATTGGGAATCTTAGCTGATGATTTACAAAGGCAGAGGTCTTTTCTGAGCAAAGTCTATCTTGGACCATATGTGGTAACCACATTGTACAAACTACCTGCTACCACAACTGAATTTGTGTCAATGTGGCGGGTTGGGGGGAGAGATGGAATGTTGAGTGACCCCATGTGGTGGTCAGGGGTAGCATATGCAATGTTGGGGATAGAACCTGAGTCATCCGCATGCAAGGAAATGGCCTTAAGCCCTGTACTGTCTCTCCAAACTCACACCATAATATTCACTTTTTTAGAAGACCAGATCCAAAAGAACTGGCAAGGGCTGGTACTCCCAGCAACATTTGGCTGGTGGAAGACCTAATTAATGGTTGAATGCTCAAGCAGCATTGGAGACACAACCAGAGGAATTCAGGGTGTCATGAAGGAGCCATGAGTTGCCTGGAGTTGAACTCAGGGTCTCACACATGTCAGGCATGTGTTCCATCACTTTGAGACTTATCCCTGTCTCTGAAATGTTTCATTTTTAAATAAAATTTAATCAATTTTCTTCAATTGATTTAATTATTTAGAATTACATTGCTTATATTATCCATGTCCTTTCAAGAGCCATATTTAAATTACTAATTCATTTCAAAAAGTTTTTATTGACTAGACTTATGCTTCTTCCTTACCATTAAGGGTTCGTCTAAACAATGAAAGCTTCCCAGATACAGAAAGAACTTTTCAGTGTTTTAGCACACATGCAGATCTTCAGGTCACCCGAGGATCTGAAGGTAGTTTTAGCATTTTCTCAGTTAGAGAGATCTTTCATCCTCCCTCACACTGGTAAGTCATGCAGGACAACTGACTATCCCTTTCACCCTTCATATTGTCTTTACTAAACATACTGATTCTCTGATAATCTTTGATAAAACATCAAGGATAGTAACATCAAATAAGCAATTAAGATACAAAGGAAAATAATAAAGTTAATATCACAAAAATATGTACAAAGTCCATAATGTCTTTCAGTACTACTAAACCCAGTATTTTATTGATCTGATAATCCTTAAGTCTACCCATAATTTTTTTTTGCATCAATTGATGGTTGTTTTCTCTTGCTCAGAAAAGGAAAATGATTATTTAAAATGCAAACTAATCAGCTGAGTATTTTCTATAGCATGCCCTTCTCTGCAAATGAATGGAATGGGGTGAGGCTGCATGGTTTAATATTAAAAATAGACAGCTGTCCTTCATTGTGTCTTTAGAGTTTTAGCTGCATACCAGGACAAAGGGATACAATAAATGTGTCTGATCAAATTGAGAGAGACATTTCACTATTTTCTTTTTGTAAAATTTAAATTTAGTTTTCAGTTTCCTAGAATGAATATGCCAGGGGGACCAAGTGTTTTAGGAAAGATAAAAACTGACACATAATCGCTCTACTTTCACAAAAAAAGTAAAGCTTTGTGAGGTTTTCATACTGAAATCTCTGCAAGGATTCAAACAAGAGGCAGACAGGAGACTTTCTTCCCTGTAGGCAAATACCAGGGTAACTTTCTTCTAGTCCCTCTCTGCTTTCCATTTCTCCTTTCTCACCATTACAGTCCTATAAAATGAAAAATGCCCACTTATAATTTTGAACTAATAGCACTCATAGCATCTTACTACCCAATAACTCAGAGGTTAGATTTAAAGTCATTTTACATACTGCCAATACCCCTAAAATTTCAGCTCGGTGACCTTTATGTCAGACATTGGAGATGAAGCCAGAGTGGCAAGTTGCAGCTGTTGCCTGTAATGTGACACCTTAGGGAAATGCCTGGCCCCTTCTGCAGACCCCTATAAAAGCAACAGTGCAAGGTCAAAACTCATCTCAAATATCACCTCTTTTGGGAAGCCTTCCCTGCATCCCACTCCCTATCTCCTTACGCTGTGCACAAGCATTTCATGGTTTTTATCTCTATCACAGTATTTATCATGGTACTATATATATTGTTGATGTCTCTGCCTATTAAACAGTGTGGTCATGGGGGATATAAACTCTCTTTTGTCTCTGCATCTCCAATGCTTAGCAGAGACTCTAGCACATAAAGAAATTTTAATGAATAAATATTAAGAGAATGGCCTGTTCACTTTAGCATGCTCTGTTCCTGAAGGTCACCAACAAAGGCTATAAATTTTCTTCTCTGTTCCAGGATCTCTATGAATTTAAATTGCACAGGAATTTTATATGTAATTACTAATACCTTAGCACCTCCAATGTATTCATTACACATTTACGTATAACCCAAAATTATGCTAAGACTTCATATTAATTTCATATTATCATATTTGTCTGAATAAAGTTTCACCTAATGAATAAGTATAGCTTAGCAAAGTAATGCATTAACTGAATTAGACACAAAGACATCATGCCTTGATAGGATCAAAGAATGGAAAAAATATCAAGAAAAATGATTACCAAACAAATGTTTCTCTTCCCTTTAAACTGAACCTTTCCTCTTATCTTCTAAATCTCATCCTCCTTTCTCTGCCACATTCTTGCTTCACAAATTATGTTCCCCTTTCCTTTCCCTGGCCATTCTTAAATTAACAATAGGTTTAGTATTTCCTGTCCTAAAAGAATAAGGAACTCCTCACTGCCCTTAAACTATCCACCCCCACTGTTTACCTTCTTAGTGAACCCTTCTGAACTGTAGACAGAACAAGTTGATACCTGTAACCTCTACTATCTTACCACCCACTCGTTCTGCAGTCTCACATCTGCTCTCTCCCATCCAATCAATCTTTGTTATCTCACTCCTATCCTTATTACTCTCCTGAAACCTCTCTTTCAAAGCTGCCATAAATTCAATGGCAATAGACTTCAAAGATTAAGAACATGGTCTTCAGAATTAAACAATTTGGGTTTAAGTTCAGCTTGCATGCTTTCTGTTTGTTTGTTTTCTATAGTATTTCAAAACAAATCCTAGCTCCATAGTCAACTTCCCTTCACCAGTGTTCCCATATTTCCTCTCCACCTCCAACTCCCTCCCCATCCATGTCTGTCAAATTGACAGGCACATTACAAAGCTCCTATGTTGCAGCTTAGATCTCATGTGTTCAGAGTTGTGGAGTCTGGGGAATGTTGTCTGGTACTACCCTTATGGAAAAAGTATAGAGAGTTCTCAGTAAACTTAAAATTGAACTGCCATATGACCCAGCAATTCCACTTTTGGACATCTCTAGTCCATAATTTGTTTGTTTGTTTGTTTGGGGCCACACCTGGTGGTACTCAGAAAATCCTCCAGCCTATGTACTCAGACTCACTTGCTTTTGGTAATACTCTCGGCACCATTTTTTGCCAAAAATCAAACCAGGTCCTCCCACATGCAGAGCATATATTCAGCCTATGGAGGTATCTCTTTGCTTCTCAGGCTGTACCTCATACTCAGATATCAAGCCACAACCAAGTTCCTTAACCTTTCTAAGGAAAGACATTTTATGGGTCCCCCGGATATTTCAAGGGAGTGTTACAAGTGAAAATTGTGTAAATTGGGGCCATGACCATAGAGTAGGTACTAACTGATAATGATAGGGGACACAGGAAGGAAATGAGGTAAGAATGGGGGTCACATTTAGAAAACTGATTTAGAGACACACTGCTCTAAACTTCAGTTTTTGCAACATTAAAATAAGGGAAACTATCAGTCCTTCTCTCAAAAGTGGTTCTGCAAATTAAATGGAACATTTCTGATAAGTGAATCTCATGATTATATTAGTAGCTGAAGCATCGAAAGTGATCTGTAAGTGGTAGCAATTTAAACTACTATAAATCCCAGTTCTCTTCAATTTTTATAGTACCCAAAACTATGGACCAGAGATGTCCAAAAGTGGAATTGCTGGGTCATATGGCAGTTCAATTTTAAGTTTACTGAGAACTCTCTATACTTTTTTCATAAGGGTAGTACCAGACAACATTCCCCAGACTCCACAACTCTGAACACATGAGATCTAAGCTGCAACCATAGGAGCTTTGTAATGTGCCTGTCAATTTGACAGACATGGATGGGGAGGGAGTTGGAGATGGAGAGAAAATATGGGAACACTGGTGAAGAGAAGTTGACAATGGAGCTAGGATTTGTTTTGAAATACTATAGGATTAAATTCGAGTATCAATAACCTTGTGGATCATAGTTCTTTAATAATAAAAAAACAAAAACCAATTATTGACTAGATACCTTCTTCTGGCACTCTGACTTACAATAACTTTCATTACACTGCAACCTCTGGTTTACCTCTTTGTTTCTAAGAGAATTGCTAATGGTTTATCTACCTCCTACTTCACCAGTTTAATCATATCACACTATTGCATTGGGAGAGAGCTCTCAAGTAGCCCTCAGGAGGCCTGGGTGCCACTCCTACTGATATTCCAAATTGAGCCAGATTGTTCAATGTTCAGAGTTAGCAGCACGATGCTGCCTAGGCCTAACTTTGCTGGATGTCACTCCAGCTCTTTGAGCAATCTTCCCAATCACAAGATTGTATTCTTGACTCATTTCTTTCTCAGTATCTCCTGCAATGAAGAGAGAAATAGAGATCCTGAATAAAGGAATAAAACTGTAATACTTCCAACCACACACTACTTTCTTTTTCTGATTGTGGTTTTTCTGTTACAATCACTACATATTTGAGTCTGCTTCACTATACCAAGCAAATACAACCCTCTAAATATGTCACACACTTGAATATATGGCTATAAGAAAAGATAAAGGTGCTGGAGTGATAGCTCAGCGGGTAGGGCATTTGCCTTGCATGCGGCTGACCCGGGTTCGATTCCCAGCATCCCATGTGGTCCCCTCAGCACTGCCAGGAGTGATTCCTGAGTGCAGAGCCAAGAGTAACCCCTGTGCATCACCGGGTGTGACTCAACAAGCAAACAAAAGTACAGATAAAGTATTTCAGTTTGCTGTAACTTCGACGGAACTGGGAGTATCACATAAGTGAAATAAGGAAGAGAGGCGGCAAATATTAAACAATATGACTTAGATGTAGTACTAAGAGAGGAAAATCAGAGGAATATAGATAGTGTTGAACACAGACAAAACCTTGGCCTTGGATCCGAACACACAATAACAGAGTATAGCAGATAGAGGGGATTAAAAAATGCACTAGAGGTTAATAAAGAGGATAGTGGTAGAGGGTAATGGGCACTAGTGGAAACAGGGTGTAGTAATTTTCCACATAAAAACATGAATTTTAAACATAAAATTCACTTATAAATGGATGGGCACCTAGAGTATCATGATGAGTGGAATGAATTAGAAGGAGAAGGACAGGCATAGAATGATTGCTCTCATTTGTGGGACATAGAAAATATAGTATGGACTAATTCTCAATGACAGTATAAACAAGGGCAAGGAGGACTGGTTCACTGTTGGAAGTTTGCCAGAAGTGGTGGTCGGGGGGAGAGGGCAGTTAGGATAGAGAAGGACCACTATGACAATGATAGTTAGAAATGATCATCCTGGACAAAACCTGAGTGCTGTAAGTATATAAAGAAACAAATTTAATAACCTCTCATTACCTGTATTCAAACCATAATGTCCAAAAGGAAAGTGAGAGAGAGAGAGAGAGAAAGGAGAAAAGTGTCTGCCATAGAGGCAGGCTGGGGGGGGGAGGGAACAGGAGGGAAACTGGGGACATTGGAGTTTGGAAGTGTACACAAATGGATTGGTGTCACTGGGGTTGAAAGCTGCGTGCCGAAAGTAGACTATAGACCGAACATGATGGCCACTCAATACCTCTATTGCAAACTACAACATCCAACAGGAAAGAGAACAAAAGGGAATGCCCTGCTGCAGAGGCAGGGTGGGTGGTGGGGGCTGGGGTGGGGGTGGTGGGAGGGATACTGACAACATTGGTGGAGGAGAACGGGCACTGGTGGAGGGATGTAAACAAAATGCAAACATGAAAGTTCATAAGTTTGTAACTGTACCTCACGGCGATTCACTAATATTTTTTTTTTTAAAAAAGGAAACATAACCCAACTTGGTTGAAACTCCTCTCATTAAAATCTGGCATAAATGTTCAGGGCAGGAATTTGAACCCACAAATAAGAAAGATAAGAAGTTTGTTTTGTTATATTTGGAGTAATTTTCATCATTAATGACAAAGTTTTAACAATTAGATGTTCTTGTTAAAGCATGTAATAATGGAAGGCAAATCAGTCTGTGAGAAATCAAGCATTAAAACTTTTCTTCCATTCAGTACAACTAAAATTGAGCTAATATCTTCCCTATACTTCAGAATGATCTCCAAAAAAAAATGAATGTCAACATATAAAACAGAATGAAAGTTACTAAAAATTGTTCAGGCAACTAATTCCTCCACCACCTTTACTTAAATGAATATCTTTGATTTTTCTCTTGTGGCTGTCAACAACTTATTTAATAGTGATAAAAAGGAAATATTAAGACTCTATGGACTCGGAAGCAGGTTTAATTATAACTACTCCTGTCAATGTCAAACTCTGTTAGCTATCTGAAACCAAAATATCTTATCAAAACAAATATATATCAAGTAGAGGAATGAATCATCCATTATGCTTAACAAAAATTACTTAAGAAAGTCTTTTTTTAACTTCTTAACCTAGATTTTGTAGAGAGAGCGCTGAAGTATGTAGTAGAGCTTTTTGTCACAGAGATATTATGAATACCACATAAGAATACCTTACAGGCAAGAGAGGAGTGACTACTTTAGTACTGTGTAATTGTCAGCTGACTTAGCCATAGTGATTCAGAATAGTTTGAGATTGTTGCAGAAAAATACAGAGGAATAATAGAGGACCTGGGAAAGTATAAAAGACAGACTGCAGATTGTATGACACTGAAATACAGGTACAAAAAATGGAAGTGGGTGGAGAAACATTAATTAGGAAGAAAGCAAACTTCCCGAGGAGCCTATTCTTCTCATTAGTATCTACGCCAATTTTACAAGGACTAACATTACTTAATCCAAGATCCATAAGCAGATATCTGTGGTTTTAAGTATGAGATTGCTAAGAAGCAAGGGCCTTCCATCTCCACACATTCCTCCGTCTGCACATCATAATGTTAAGCCTTAGAAGTTCCTTAAACTTGCACGAAGAATGAAGGTTTGAACAATGCTGATTATCTTGCCTCTTCAAGGAAGAGTAAATTTCACATCAATGATTGATTGCGTGTTGACTGTGCTACCATATTTCCCGAAGTGAAGCAGGCTTCACTTGATCATCCATTTCTGAGATTAGAATATGGATGCTTGAAAGAAACAGAGCTGTTAACTGAGGTAGTTAGAAATTGAGGACATATAAAAGAAATATTAGGGAAGCATATTCAACCATTCCTATTTGTTGTGAAAGGGAAACAAATAGGACAGCAAATTGACATTCATGGCTATGTGTAATTCAAATTCTTGAATATGCCTTATATAAATTCTTGCCAGTTAGAGTTATTTCACTTTGAACCTTTGGTTTTACTATACATTTCACCAGTTTCACTAGAGTCACAGACTAAATCAGATATTTTCCTCTCTGGCACCTCCTCTTTACTTGAATGTCTACCCTCAGATACAGATATTTTAATGTTTGCTATGGACATATTTCAAAGTGTACTTGGAGGATGCATCACTTCCCCTCTCCATGTCACAGTTAAATTTTGTACCCCCAAAAGCTATTAAGTTTCCTGGGGTGATTTTCTACAGATGCATATTTCCTTTAGAGTTCTTTCCCCATAACTGGATACTATCCTGCTTAAATTCATCTTTAGTCTCCATATTCATTTCCAGATGATATCATCAAAATAGTCCCTAATTTTCTTACAATCACAGAATCTAAACCAGAGAGCCTAAAGACCATTCAGTTTTCCTCATCACTAAAAAAAGGGAGGAAGTCATGACCTAGACAGGATATGGTACTTGTCCAAATTCACACTGCAATTTATGGTAGAACTGGGACCTTTGACTTGAACAGGAATAAATAGGATCATAAAAAATTCAAACTTATTATCTTTGTTTTTCTTTCTTAGGTGATTTATTCTTTTAATTTTTATTTGCCTTCTAACTTATTGGCACTTAATTTGCTTGGAATTTACTCTCCAGAGACTTAAAATTTTTTCCAATCTAAAATCTAAATGATTAGTCAGTTTTTTCCTTTGATTAAAATACTTGAGGGGGCCTTGAGATGTGACTCAGTATACCTGTTTTGCTTGTATAAGTTCCTGCATTTGATTCCCAATATTGGATGACTTCCTGAAAACCACTGGGGATTAATTTTTAAGTACAGATGGGTGTGACTCCAAAAGAAAAAAATCATTGAATGCTTTTTTTGTAATCTTGTAAAATGCTAAATTCTCAATAGTCCCTTTCATAATTTTTGAACATAGTTTTTTAATAAATAATACTCATCAAATTCATACATTTAACATACCACATTGTTTAAATAAGAGAGAAACATGTAAAGATATTATAATTTCATTGAATGATATAGTTTGCATTGTTAATATTACAATCCTAACAAAAGTATTTAATAGCATAATGCCTAATAAGATTCCAAATTAGTCTTCAAGGAAGTAGAACAAAACTTATATGACTTTCTGTGAAATCACCAAATATACTATATAGGCATAGACATTTTAAGAACAAATAAAAATTAGAGTTATCACATTATTTAGCTTCAAACTACTGTAAAAAATGATATTTAGCAACATAATATGGTATTGGAAGAAAATGGTAGCTAAGAGCATGCAGTAGAGAAGAGAATGTCTATTCAAAACATGGTGGTGGGATAGCTAGAAAACCACATGACTAATTAGATTACCTCGCACACCTTATATCAAATTAATTAAAAAATGGATTAAACTTGGGTGTCATAAATGATACCATGAAATACATGTAAGAAAAGTAAGCAAAACACAAAATAATATTGGCTTCAGTGACATATTATAGGACTTGACTCCAATATCAAGGAAAATGAAATTAAAGTTAAATGATTTGGACTACATTGATACAAAAGCTTTTGCATGGTAAAATACACAATCTCAGAAACAAAATAATAATTATTTAAAACGTATAACTCCTGCCCCAGAAGCTAGCAATAAACAGACCTTTCAAAATCTAGTAGTGTACAACGCTAAATACGTGGGCTAATTCCATATTTAATAGTGAAGTGTTGAGAGATATTTTGTCTTTTAAAGCAGCTCCCTTAATGATTATTGAAAGTGGGTTTCAAGAATCTAAGTGGCTGCATGCCCTCATTAGGCCTTGTGTCATTCCTTGAAATAACAATAATCTAGCAGATAGAGTATTCTTATTGAGAAGAATTTTCCTGAAGATTTAAAAAAACTGAACCAACATTCTCTTCTGGCTCCAGAGTGTCATTTGATAGCTCTGCTGTGATTCTTATGGAATTTCCTTTGCATGTAAGTGCTTTTTCTGATCTTGCAACTTTAAATACTGTCTCTGTATTCAGCTTTTGTCATTTTGATTTCAATGTGTCCTGGAATTTTTCTATTGAAATCTATTTTGCTCACACCCTTATGCTTCTTAGATCTAGGTACCCGCACAACCTACCTCTGGAAAATTCTTATATATGATTTCTTTGAATAGTGATTTTGCCTCTAATTTTCTCTCTATTTCTAGGTGGCTGATGATGATTCCATTGTCCTCTTGAATTTACCCATGTTCTTTAGTCTGCTGTTCATTTCTTATGAAGATTAAAAAAAAAACCTGCCATTTTCTAGAGATTTCCTGAATCATCTTGAAGCTCCCTGGTGTTTTTTCTCAACTGTTTTATTCAGCTACTGAGTCTTATGCTAAGTTTTTAATTTCACTGCCGTACTCTTCATTTCTCTCACATTTGATTATAGTTTTCTAATTTGTACTCTCATGCTTGTTTGTATTGTATTGACTACCTGTACTACTGTTTCTTTAAGATCATAAAACATGCTCACCATGGTGTCTCTAGATTAAGTATCTCAGGTGTTACAGAACTGGTTGGTCCTGGAAAAGCTTTCCATGCAATTATCTTCATCCATGGAGCTTGGTGAGTTTCTAAAGGAATTTCTCATTGTGTCTGTTCTGCTCTGAGTATTCTGAGTAAAATAGTTTGTAAATTTCTTCAGTGGGAGCTTTCTGAGGGATTATGTGGAATGTTTCTATACCTATATACCCCTTCCTTACTGATCCTCATCAAGGGACACACAAATATATGTATACTTTTATACGTATATATATATATATGTATATATACACATATATATGTATATTCCTCAGCCCGCCTTGAAGATCCCGGCAAGCTACCAAGAGTATCCTACCCGTACGACAGAGCCCGGCAAGCAACCTGTGGCGTATTCAATATGCCAAAAACAGTAACAACAAGTCTCACAATGGCGATTTTACAGGTGCCCGCTTGAGCAAATTGATGAACAACAGATGACAGTGATACAGTGATATATATATATATATATATATATATATATATATATATATATAGGAGGATAGATATATACATGGAGGGCAGGTATGAAGGAGGCTTCTAAAAATTAGGCAGAAGGAAAAGGAATCTGCTTCTCTTCCAAAAAGGCCCCAGATGTATTGGATGGAGAGTAAACCTCACCGGGGAGATGGGGGAACATTGGAATCTTCTGTTGTCTGAATGTGGGTCTGCAGAGACCATAAAGTTGGCATAAACCTTAAGAGAGGTAAACCCTTTATACCCATGAATTCTGTGTATGATGTGTATGAATGTTTGTGTGATGATGCATATCCTCTTGCAAAACAATATATGTAGAAAATTAAAAAAATCAAACATAAGCTGAAAACAAATATACCAAACACAAGCAAACTGCTATGTCTACTACCAAATCACAAGCAAACTGCTGTGTCTAGTTGGCTTTATGATATGGAAGGAAAAAGAGTCTTGCAGTATTATCTTTCACTGGGGAAAAGGAATCTGGAGTAGAAACTGAATGAGGAAAATGTTGCTTGTTAACTTCTGACTTTATATGTCAAGTGCGTATTCTCATTTTCTATTTATTGCCATGACAATGCAACTGTTATATCAACAAATAGTGCTATTTTGAAGGAACATCTAAAAGAATTCAGCAGCAGGATAAAAGCATCTAAAACAAACGTCATGCAATGCTTTTGTAAGATAGCCAGTTCAGGATGAAGGAGATTTTGGAAACCTGTGACTTTTAACCCACTGGTTAGTCATGCCAAGGCCTAGTCCATGTTCCCAAACACAATGTAGTAAAAGATATACTTGAATGAAAAGTATGTTGTGTTCATATATTATCAGGTTATCTAATTCTATTAATTCACCATGATTGAGCACTTTTATGACTTTGCAAATTGCATAAAAAGAAAGCAATGAAAAATAATTATTTCTTGTAGACGTACAAGTTCTTTAGTGGCTGTCCACTAGTGTGCCCCTCAATTTCCAAAGTGCCTAATATGTCTCTATTTGCTCAACATATTTAATACATCTGCTCCAGAACTATGCCCCTTCCCCTTTATTTTTCAATGAACTGTTTGTGAAAGCCTCAGAAGATTCTTTAATACTGAACTAAAGTATTCAGTATTTGTTCATTTGTATACCTTTATGAGTAAAATAATGTTTTAGCAAAATTATCTATAAATATCATACCAAGGGTATAAAAGTCCCCTGACCTTTAGTATCTATTTGGAAACAAATGCAGTAAATAGCAATATTTAAAATTTGTGACTTTGGCTATAGTCTATTTGTAAAAGAAGCAAAAGGCAGTCAGATGAACTGGAAAGTATTCATCTGATTTCCAAAAACTTTCCCCGCCCTTTATCCCCAGACACACAAGCTTTTGCAAAATGAGGCAATTCTGCTTATAGTGTCTCTCCTAAATAGAGAAAGTAAACTTTACAGAATTTCATTCTGCACTCAATCACTTCAGCAACTTAGGTGCCAATCCTGAAGCTACCTAATGTGTAGAACAGCTGAGGAGCACTGCATTTGTGAAGTCAGCTCCTTAACTCAAATTGTGAATGGGATTATGCTATGCATGTTCAACACACATCCTTTGGATCTATTCACATTCGAGCCACAAACTAATCAGGACTCAGTTACAGAGCTGATTTTAAATAGTGATCAGCATGACTTTATGTCATGAGAGAACAACTTTCTGAATTTCCAAAAGTTTTAAATAGGAAGCTCAGTTGTTAAAAATGGAAACAAAATTTCACTTTGAACATTGATAAAACTTGCCAGGGAAGAATCTAGAGACACGATACAGCAGCAATGGGCACTTGCCTTGAACATGGCTTTCAGGTTCGATTCTTGTCATGACATGCAGTACCTCAGGCCACACCAAGAGTGATGCTTGAGAACAGTGCCAGCAGTAAGTCCTCAGCACCACTGTGGTTGTCCCAAAAGAGACAAAAAATTATCATTGTGGTAGAGGTAAGAAGTATTTGTAAGAGATGACCAGGTAGGGCAAGGATACAATTCAGTATCATGTCTCTAATGTCAGTTCTTAGACCGGCATTTATAGCATAAAACAACATTCAAAGATCTGAACTGGGATTTGGAAAATGTAGATTTTCTCTTTCATTCTGCCTGTAGGTAAATTCTGTAACATTTGTTTCGATTTGTAAAACATAATAATCATAGGATGAGGAAATTCATTAGAAGATAATGTTTAAATATAAGCCACCCTGGATAATATAACACGTTCTTATTTAAATAAAGCAAAACATGTCACTTTAACTCAAATAATAGTCATAAGTTTTTCTTACTGGCCATTTCTGCTCTCATTAAATGAAGAAAATCATTTATTGAAACTTATGTCCTTATCAGTATAACCTTAAGTTTTCTTGTAATTGGTCCTGAGAATTAATGAGCCAAAACTCATTCCTACCAAAGGAGAATCCCTGGAAAGAAGGGGGGGGCAGAAATCTGCAATTAATATAATTTCTCCACATATTTTTATGTACCCTGAAATCTGTGTATTGCTAGACTTAATACAGTAAGACTGATTTTTAGGGACAGATAGGGAGTAGTAACTCAACGGATTTTAAAGGACTAGTGTTGAGATTTTTCCCACCTGTGCTTTTATTTAAAAACCTAATAAAATGTTTCACCTTTAAAGAACAAACTTATTTGACAACGCTTACATTTAACTCCTCCCTCCATAAACTGAGAATCTGAAATTTCCACTTATCACACTTAGAAGTAAGGTGTAGCCAAAATCTACCATCCGATCTGCTTTCCTCTTTTCTAGCCGCTCTAGGCTGGAGAGGGAGTTCTGGATTTGTCAGCACAAATTCCACCTGGGACAACTCTGAACTCAGATAATAGATTTAATGAGCTCAAAATGGGTTGTTGACCTTTACCCAATACTGTAATGCCTTTCAGCAGCTTTCTTCATTCCTCACACCCAGTCAGCTTCCTTCCAAACACAGCTTGCTGCATTTCACTGACAAAAGGATGCATATGCACCTAACAAATTCAAGAATGTCCTTTTCAGTGGCTCATTTGACAAAAAAAAAATTTAAGGGTTGAGAGCATTTCATTACATCTCTCCTTTTTTTCTTTTTTCTTTTTTTTTTCTATTTGTGATTCACCCTGAAATGTACACAGCTCTGAGAGCCTGGAAGTCTTTTATCTTCACTAATTCATACTGAACCTACCTGCTTTGGATCATCTAAGAATATCTAAGCTAAGACTTTCAGCAGAATTTAAATAAAGCATTCCTAAAGAAATGTGGTATAAATTCAGATTAACAAGCATTAAGAGATTCTGGTATGATGAATTATATTTCATTTTTGAATTATTTTGTAGAAGATACTATTTCAATGTTTCTCTAAACATCCATAGGTAGTTCTAGAAACTTAAATTGATGTTTGACTCTATAAGTTCTATGAATTTTGTTTTTTTTCTAGCCACTTCAACTCATTCTGACCTCTTTTATTTTAACACACTCAGTGTAAGTGCTACAGTGAATAGGGGGTTACTGCTCATCATTGTTTTGAAGATAAGTAGGTAACTTGAAGGTCCGAATCAGATAGATAATATGCTTCTCCTCTATCCCCCAAAAAATGCTTGTCAAAGAATGGACAGTCAAGAATTTGTTTCCCACAAAAGTTCATAAGTTTGTAACTGTACATCACAGTGATTCTCTAATAAAAAGCTTAAAAAAAGAATTTGTTTCCTATTTATCTAAAGAAAATATTCTGCTAATTGAAATGTGCTCAGCAGTTACAAGATGAAATACAATTTTGAAATTTATTTTTGTTAAGATATCATGATTTATATAAGTTGTTAATAGAGTTGATTCAGGCCTACAATGTCTCAAAACCAACATCACTGGTAGGGGCTAGAGAAATAAATAGTAGAGTGGGCAGGACATTTGCATTGCAGGCAGCTGACTTGGGTTTGATATAGGGAACCACAGATGGTCCCCTGAGCCCTCCAGGAATGATCCCTGAGTGCAGAATCAGGAGTAAGTCCTAAGCATTGCTGAGTGTGACCCCTTTCCCCCCAAAAATAAAAAGAACATAAATGACTATAATGTAGAAAAAACATTAGACTTATATCATGAAAGTTAATGGAACAAATATTTTAGTTATGGTCAGGGTTATCAAGGACACAAAGAAACTGTTTTAAGTGTCAGCACTCTTCAAAAATGGAACAGAATACTATTTTAAGATTTAAGGTCTTTCCCCTGGAGTACATGCTAAGAAAGTCTAAATGGTATTTTGTTGTGTATATGAGAGAAAGGATAACATCATTGGGGTAAAAAGCTGGAAGATATAGACGCAAATAATACTTTCTAATTTTGTAATTGAAAGATAATAATAGAGATACATCAACATATCACATTTAAAATGGTATGATATAGTACTGGTCTATCTTTTCAACCTCATTTGTAAACATTCAGTTCAATACCATTCATCAGATTCAGTTCAATTCATTTCAATGTCAGAAAAAAAAATTTGCTGAGAAATAACCTCTTTCTGTTCTAGCAGGAAGCTGCTGTTTATTAACAGTGCATTTGTTAGAAGAATATATCACTGTATCACTGTATCACTGTCATTCCATTGTTCGTCGATTTACTCAAGCAGGCACCAGTAAGGGCTCAATTACACTCAGCCCTGAGATTTTATCAGCCTCTCCTTACTCTTCTTTCCCAATGATTGGAGGCTCTTACAGGGCCAGGGGAATGAGACCTATTGTTACTGTTTTTGGCATATCAAATACACCACAGGTAGCTTGCCAGTCTCTGCCCCTGTGGGTGGGATACTCTCCTTAGCTTGCTGGACTCTTCGAGAGGTATGTATATATCTGCTACTGTATTTGGAATATGAATACGCCATGGGGAGCGTGTCAGGCTTCCCGAGTGGGTAATAGACTCCTGGTAGCTTCTCTGGTCTTTTGAAGGACCCTGGTGAAGACAGCCAGGCATGGGGTCAAAAGACTGCATCACTCTCTTCCGGGAGCTTGGTTTTATAGTCTCTGGATGTTGGCCGTTGATGGGATTACACTGACTCATGTGTGAGGCTCGTCCCAACATGTGGAGAGTCGCCTTGAGCATGGCTGTGGCTGGGTTCTGGAGGTCTTCAAATGTCAAGGCTCTGCTTGGGGTGGTGGGGGAATGCATTTTGTCCCCTCCAAGGGACCCTGGTGAAGACAGCCAGGCACCAGGGCAAGACACTGCTTCACTCTCTTCCGGGAGCTTGTTTTTTTAAATTTTAATTTTTTTAAATTTTATTGAATCACCATGAGATAGTTATAAGCTTTCATGTTTGGGTTACAATCTCAAAATGATCAAACACACATCCTTCCACCTGTGCAGATTCCCCACCACCGATATCCCAGGTATACCCCTCCTTTCCCACCCTCCCCCTGCCTCCATGGCAGACAATATTCCCCATAATCTTTCTCTACTTTTGGGCATTATGGCTTGTAAAACAGACACTGAGAGGTCATCATGTTTGTTCCATTATCTACTCTCGGCATGATGGAGCTTGGTTTTATAGTCTCTGGCTGTTGGCCATTGATGGGATTACACAGCGCCAAGGGCAGTCTCTGGGTGTGACTGCCTAGCTACTGGAAAATAGGGGATCTGGGTGGAAGAGGCCCAGTCCCGATCTGAGTGGCCTTGGAGATCTTGGCCTGGGTCCCGAACACCGGATTCCTCTGGCGATTTCGTCATGCATGAGGCTCATCCGAATGAAGAAGTATATAACACTTAGTTAAACTGGTGTTTTGAAAATGTTAGGAAATTTCTATTCTACTATTATTGTTATATATAAATACATATATATTAATATATATATGTTAATGGCCCATGGCCATGCTCAGGGCCATTCTCCACATATTTGGATGAGCCTCACACATGGGGGAGCCAGCAGAGGAACCCGCGTGTGGGAGACCAGAGCCGAGATCTCCAAGGCAGCTCGTATTGGGACTAGACCTTTTCCACCCAGATACCCCATTTTCTAGTAGCTAGGCAGTATTACCCAGAGACTGCCCTCAGCGCTGTGTAATCCCAATAATGGCCAACATTCAGAGACTATAAAACCAAGCTCCTGGAAGCATCTAATAGCCTAGTTCTCCCGCCTGGAGAACCTGACAAGCTACCGAAAGTCTATTGCCCACTTGGGAGAGCCTGGTAAGCTCCCCGTGGCATATTTGTATCCAAAATACAGTGACAGATATATACATACCACTTGGAAAGCCCAGCAAGCTACCGAGAGTATTCCACCTGCATGGTAGAGCCTGGCAAGTTCCCCGTGGTGTATTCGATATGCTGAAAACAGTAACAATAGGTCTCATTCCCCTGGCCCTGTTAGAGCCTCCAATCGTTGGGAAAGACGAGTGGGGAGAGGCTGCTAAAATCTCAGGGCTGAGTGTAATTGAGACGTTTCTGGTGCCTGCTCGAGTAAATCGAGGAACAACGGGATGACAGTGATACAATGATTATTTTTATCAATTAGTTTTAATTGTAATTTGGCTTATGAAACTGTACATTAAAACTTTCTTATTGAATATTTACCTACCAAATACATATTTAAAATTGGTATAAGTTCCTAAGTGACTATTTAAAATATCTTATTACCAGGCTATTATAAAATTTGGTATCATTGTGGTATAATTAAAAAAGCATAGAACTTGAAAGGAATTAAGTGGAATCTTCCAAACTAAATCATTTTCAAAAAAATACATCACTTGTATCACTTGTCATCCTGTTGGTCGATTTGTTCGAGCGGGCGCCCGAAACATCTCCATTTGTCCCTGTCATGTTCTAGTGCAGTATTTTTTTTTAATATTTTATTAGTGAAACATCATGAGGTACAGTTGTAGACTTACAAACTTTCATGCTTGCGTTTCAGTTGTACAATGATCGAGTACCCATCCCTCCACCAATCCTCATTCTCCACCACTAATGATCCCAGTATGCCTCCCACCACCCCCACCCCATCCACTCCCCCCACCCCGCCTCTGTGGAAGGGCATTCCCTTTTGCTCACTCTTTCCTTTTGGGTGTTGTGGTTTGCAATAGAAGTATTGAGTGGCCATCATGTTTGGTCTATAGTCTACTTTCAGCCCGCATCTCCCATCCCGAGCAGATCCTCCAGACCCCCTTTACTTGGTTTTCCCTTCTCTATTTGGGCTGCCTTTTTCCCCAGCATGTGTGGCCGGCTTACCAGCCATGGAACAAATCTCCTGGTACTTATCTTAAGTATTCTTGGGTATTAGTCTCCCATTCTGTTGCTTTATATTCCACAGATGAGTGCAATCTTTCTATGTCTGCCCCTCTCTTTCTGATTCATTTCACTTAGCAAGATACTTTCCATGTTGATCCACTTACATGCAAATGTCATGACTTCATCTTTTCTAACCGCTGCATAATATTCCATTGTATAGATGTACCAAAGTTATTTTAACAAGTCATCTGTTCTCAAGCACTTAGGGTTTTTCCAGATTCTGGCTATTGTAAACAGTGCTGCAATGAACATATAAGTGGAGATGTCATTTTGACTATACCTTTTTGCCTCTCTGGGGTATATTCCCAAGAGTGGTATTTCTGGGTCACGTGGGAGCTCAATTTTTAATTTTTTGAGAAGTGTCCATACTGTTTTCCAAAAGGGCTTAACTAGTCGGTATTCCCACCAGCAGTGAAGGAGTGCCCCTTTCTCCTCACATCCACACCAACACCGGTTGCTTTTGTTCTTTTGGATGTGGCCCCAATAATATGGAACCACTTTTACTCTCCCAACCCTTTCTAGGTACAGACATATTTAGGCCAGAGGGATTAGTTGGAAGACTTTGAATACTGGCCTCGATGTATGTAGTGGCCTACATAGGTAAATCAGCTTTATGTCACCTTCTGGAGTTACTGAAAATATGTGTGTGTAATAGTAGCACTGTAGCACTGTCGTCAATCAATTTGCTCCAGTAGGCTCCAGTAACTTATCCATTGTGAGACTTGTTACTGTTTTTAGCATATCGAATACACTACGGGTAGCTTGCCAGGCTCTGCCATGCGGGTGGGATAGATACTCTTGGTTGCTTGCCAGGCTCTCTGAGAAAGATGGAACAATCAAATCCTGGTCAGCCGCATGCAAGGCAAATGCACTACTCGCTGTGCTATCGCTCCAGTGTATAATAGTACCCCTTCAGAAAACTAAAGGATAATGATTTTTCCTCTCTGGTACATAACTGTCAACCAATATTCACAGTTCACTTAGAATTATTTTAATTCAACCCCTGAGATAAGTGACTGTTTCCCAAAAAGATTGCAATAGTGAAGTGGCTTAGCATTAGCCCAATAAGTAGATACTAAACTCAATTCCTATATTTAAAATGGCTGACATGCTATTAAGTCTCTAATAACATAATCAACTGTGCTGAAAATACCTCTATGTTTTACTGTCAGTCAATTATGTCACTCTATCTTAGAACTTACCCAGAAACTCTCTTCCAGGGATTGTTTTCAAATATTTTATACACATTCCACTACCTTCTTAATATTGGTTCAAAAATTTTTATATATAATTCACTCTATTCCCAGAGTTGGTTGCAAATTTCCTGCTCACTCACTTCCCAGAACACTTAATATATAGCAAATAGCATTTCCTGCCTAATCTTCTAGAGACACATGATAAAAGACTTCCCAAAACTGTGCTAAAGATGGTCTTTTTTTGTAGGGTTCCTATTATGTCAGTCTGACCAGTATAATCCTAATTTAATAAACTTATTTTGCTATCATCTCAACCATATTGCTTTAAGTAATACCTTGGAACATCCCACAGCTTGGATCCAGTGAGGTCTAGATTTAAATTCTGCTCCCTTCAAATAGCTTTAATTGAAACACAAGCAAATACATATTTTTCACATGACCCTTACCAATTAAATAGTATGCCTTAGTTTTGGAATTAAATAATATGTTTTGATTGGTGGAAAACATTTTATTTTAGTCTCCGCTATTTACTAATTTTGTACTGAACCATTTAAAATTTTGTTTAAAAAAAACTCACAAATATTCATCCATTTTTACCTTGGTCTGAATCTTTTTCCTGAGAAAAGTTATATAAATTGAGAAATGGGTGGTTAAAAATTGGAGAATCAAGGACACACTAGTGGCCATTAAATTTTATGATCATTACTGTAAATGTAAATATGATTTTAACCATATTACCAAATTATAATAAAACAATTAAAAACATATCAATATGTGTGTCATGGTGCTTCAAATATATCTAGTTGAGAATTTCCTTTATTTGACGTTTTTAAAAGCTCATTTATCAACGAAACAGTTATTTATGATAAGCAACAGATCTCCAAAGATAAATATTTTCATCACTATGTCTCTACATCTACCAAAACATTGAAAACCAATTTGATATTCTCGGAGAAATTATTGATGTTCTTTGAATACTGTACATATTCATTAAATGTTTGTAAACATTAGATATTTTCATGACATGTTTAGAAATGTTGAGACTGTTTTTGGCATATTGAATACGCCACGGGGCGCTTGCCAGGCTCTGCTGTGCGGGCTTGATACTCTCGGTAGCTTGCCAGGCTCTCCGAGAGGGACGGAAGAATCGAACCCGGGTTGGCTGCATGCAAGGCAAACACCCTACCCACTGTGCTACTAGAATGACCAAAAATAGTAACAATAAGTCTCTCAATGTGAGACGTTACTAGTGCCTGCTCGAACAAATCATGAGCAACAGGATGACAGTGATAGTGACAGTATAGAAATGTGGGCATGTGGGGTTGAAGCAGTAGTATAGTGTGTAACACCGAACTGTGTCCGAACCTGGTTGAATCCCAGACACCTTATATGATCCGCCAAACCCCTCCTGGGCTAAGCCCTGAGCACTGCAAGGTGTCACCCAACTCACCACAAAATAGATATTTTAAGTGAAGGTGGAGAGATGGGATTCAAGGTAATTTAGTAAATATAATTGATCATTTAAAATTGAACCAACATGAGGGGTAACCAGTGTGATAGATAAAGAAAACTGGTAACAGTTAGAGATAGTAACCCAAAAGGGCAACACAGGTCAGGGAATTTCCTTATTGATCCTATGTTCATACCTAGATGAATGGCAGTGCCTGGGCAGACAGCAGGAAAAACAGCAGTTCCCAGCCATGTGATCTGAGAACAAAGAAGCCAAAGGTGCAAAGAGCAATAAGTTAATGGGCCCTGAGAGTCAGACTGTAGAGACCCTGAAATCGACTAAAGAGCAGAAGACCTTGTACAAAGACAAAGGAGAAGCTCATCGGGCCTCTCAGAACAGAAAAGGATGGCAAAAGTGGCATCATTCGCTGGAAAGGAAAAAACAGATGGTGAACAAGACAATGACATCCTAGAGCAGAAACAAAAGGAGAGAGGCCTGGAAACGTGAAAGGGACCTACTAAAACTGTACAATAAAGAAAATTTACTACCACAGTGACCTGGAGCTTTGCATGCTAATTTACGCCCTTTATTTCTGAGCAGAAAATGATGATGGGTAAAGTAAAACTGCATTTATACCGTTATGTTGATATCATGTTCAAGGATCTTGGATCAAGTAAATTTGTCGATGCTTTCATTGCATCTCCTGGTATTTCCAAAATAGCCAAAAGAAGGATTTTTTAATATTTAAAGAAAAATAAAACTGTCCTCAAAATCCAAGGCCAGGTGTAAATCTTGTATTGATTTGTGATAATTGTTCTGTTAAAAGGCCACAAACAGTATAGATCAGAAGAATAATCATATTGTTCCTACTTACACCACTGCATAAAGATAGTAGCTTTAGAAAATATTTGCAAAAATCTCACAACTATCTACTGTTCTCCTGAATTTTAATAATCACCTTCAGATTGTTACTTCTAATAAATTTATTTTTAAATACCTGAAAATTTTAATGTTATGGTTTAATAGGCTTAACATTTGGGTATAGTTATATTCCCTCTGAAACACACATTTTCCCCTCTATTTATCTAAAGTGCATATGATTTAGCATGTGAACTCAGCAATAAGACAAATGTGTCTTCCAAATCTCACACTCCCAGTTACTGCATGTAAGATTATGATTGTTATTAATCACCGGGATTCCTAGGCTTTTATGTCTAAAAATGTGGAAAATAAGTAGAGTTTTTATGGCAATTAAATGAATGATGTAAATCATTTATCCCTAAACCTGAACATTGTAGGTACTCTGAAAAGGCTGATATTACTCTTGTTATTATAATACATTACACGTGGAGGTTAAAGGGTTACACACACTATCTGCACCATTATTTGCTAACTGTAATCTGGTATACATTGCTTTCCTTTTCTGAACTTATTTCCTTATTTGTATGTCAGCACGATATTAGCAATATTCTAGGCTAAATGTGAGAATTAAATATGATCAATGCAGATCAATTCGCATATAATAGGAGCTCTGTAAATATTAGAATGAAAAACAACAGGGAAATCTCAAGGTCAATAATTTTAATGACATCTCCTTCCAAATAGTAGGATTGTGGAATTTAAGTTGTTATCAGTTGATTATGTGCTATAGTTCAAAACAGTAAAACCGTGAGATCAGCAATTATTTTTCTTTATACCAAATGATACTGACACCTATGTTTCCCTATCATAGGGAGAAGTTCTCACAATATATCTGCTTATACAGATGACTCCTAAATCTGAAATTCCTGTAAAGTTTTCTTCTGAGATCTAAATGCATGTCTTCTTTACACCTCTACTTGGAGGCATACTAAATATAGCATATTAAATATGTCTTTAAAATATACTTTTATTACACATCTAACTGAAAATCTATAGCATATTCATTGTATGTCCTTCTAGTATGTCCTCTCTCCCTATCTAAATTTACATCATAATTTTATCCTAAATAAGCATATCCTTCTCTATCTTAACTTCCACAAATTTTATTCAAACCATCATCTTTGGCTTGAGAATTACTAAAGCATCTTAATTTATCTTCTTGCTTCTCTGCTTGGACTTCATATATTTACCTTAGTCATTTATTAATTATGGACCTGAGAAAAGACTGAGAAAGCTCTCTGTAGGTAAAACAATTATGGAGTGAGTTAAAAGCTCAAGAGCTTGCTTACACTTTAGCTGTTGGAGAAATAAGTCCCTATATTGAAGGGGATCTGGAGAGTACAACTCCATGTTGATCACCATAGATATTTCAATTAAAAGTTCTTACTTGGGGCTGGAGCGATAGCACAGTGGGTAGGGCGTTTGCCTTGCACGCGGCCGACCCGGGTTCGATCCCCGGCATCCCATATGTTCCCCCAAGCACTGCCAGGAGTAATTGCTGAGTGCAGGGCCAGGAGTAACCCCTTGAGCATCGCTGGGTGTGACCCAAAAAGCAAAAAAAATAAAAAAATAAAAAAATAAAAGTTCTTACTTGAGTAGGCTGCAGCATATAAAAGGGTAACTCTACCACATTCCTTTACTATTATAGAATAGTTCATTTAAGTTAGATCATGTATTAATTTGATCATGTAACACAAGCATTTTTCACTGTCACTGTCATCCCATTGCTCATCAATTTGTTCGAGCGGGCACCAGTAACGTCTCCATTGTTAGACTTATTGTTACTGTTTTTGGCACATCCAATACACCATGGTAGCTTGCCAGGCTCTGCCATGTGGGCGAGTTACTCTCGGTAGCTTGCCGGGCTCTCTGAGACGGACGGAAGAATCGAACACGGGTCGGCCGCGTGAAAGGCGAATGCCCTACCACTGTGCTATCGCTCCAGCCCATTTCCCTCTATGAAGGTGAGTAAAAGAAGTTGTGACTCAAGGCCATGCTTGATTTTCTTGCTCCTATTTTAAAATATATACTGATGAATTATATACCTTACATTCACTTTTGTATTGAATAACAAAATAAATGTTAGTATACTATTCACATTTTATGGTGTTGTTAGCTCATGATCAGCAAGGAACACATTTAGTTGTTATAGTTTAGAACTACTAAATATGTTCAGTATGAGTACTAATATTTCAGCACATTCATACTACTATAAAATTGTGTTGTGCAAAAGTCACTCATTGTGCAAATGTAGATAAAGTATTCCATTTATTAAATTTTTGCCTAAAACTCTCAACTGAGAGTAAGGTATATTTGCTTTATATTCGGCTGAACTGAGATCAATATCTGGTACCATTTATGGACTTTTGAGTATGTCCAGGAACAATTCTTGAGCATAGAGGAAGGACAATAATCACTAAGACCATTGTTTTTATTTTTGGGCCACACCCAGTGGTTCTCAGTGATTCTTCACTGTGTGGCCCCAAATCAAAGCAAATCAAAACTCCTCAAAACATCCATCAACTGAAATTAGGCTGGTATCAAAAAAAAGTGGTGGATTTTTAAAATGAAACCCAAACAACTATATAAGAGCTGCATGCTGTTCCTATACATTACACCTATATGCTCCTATATAATTGGAGATTAACAAAAAATTGGCAAAAATAAACCTTGAAAGTACATAGAAATATGTTCTACGGTGACTGGAATAGTGGTTACATTGATACTTGAATATGCCAAACATAATGAATTTGTACATTTAAAGCATGTCGGTTTTCCTATGTATAAGTTACAGTTTAACTTTTTGAGGTTATATAGGAAAAGAGAGCCCGAAAAGCTACCAAGAGTATCCTGCCTGCATAGCAGAGCCTGGCAAGCTCCACATGGTGTATTCGATATGCCAAAAACAGTAACAACAAGTCTCACTTGGAGACGTTACTGGTGCCTGCTCAAGCAAATCGGTGAGCAATGGGATGACAGTGACAGTGATAGCAAAAGAAACCTTTACTTTATACTTTGAGTGCTGAAGAGATAGTTTGACAGATACTGTATTTGCCTTATATGTGGCAGAGCCATGTTTGATCACAGTCACTGCATGTGATTCCCTGAATGCAACAAGGGTGACCCCTAAGCACAGAGCCAAGAATTAAACCCTGAGCATAGTCACATGTGATTCCCAAACCAAAACATACATACAAAGGACACATTGATTGAAATAACGTTTTGGATTAATAAAAATAAAACAATAAAATAAGTCACTATTGTTATGATGGTGTCCAAAATCAATCTGATGTACTACTAATCAAATTACAAACAACTGTTATGGAAATCCTTGTCACATAAAGAGGGAATTATAATAGATCCTTGTATTTTCTGTATTTTGTGGATGGTAGCTTCATTTTTCCACTGAGAGCTATTAAAATGACAGAAACAGGCAGGCAAAGAGTCGAGTTATTTCTCCTGTCAGTATTTTTCACAGGGTACAAAATGTCACCGCCCTCCCCCCAACACCAGTATAATCCTATTTCTTGAACAGCTAATAGGTCCCCAGAAAACTAGGAAGGTAAATGTCTCTCTGAGCACAGATCCTCAGGCTATCCATAATAACATCCTTCCTAGCTCACTGACAGTAACTAGTTCTGCAGGTATCAAGAAACAAGTGTAAAGATCCCTAGACTTGTATAAGCTATCTGACCTTGATTATCTCCACACACTGCTATCCCCTGGCCATAAGACTTCTGACTCTCTTGGGTAAGAATACACCTTTGCATTCTTTATGAAAGGCATCCCCAATTTTTAAAACCTGAAGTTATTAATCTCTTTTGACAATATCTGGATTTAGCAACAAAAATTCTCTTGACTTTGCCATTAGGCATAAAGGCACCATGATAAATCTTGCAATATTACAAAATTTTACACATTATTGTGGTCCAAACTTCAAGTTACATATCTGAAAAACTAAAAGAAACTTTGCATAACAGCCATAATTAATGTTTAGTTGGGTTCATGAAGAAATGTCAATTCTGTGTCCCGAGAAATAGTACAGTGGTTAGGGTTCTTGCTTTGTACATGGCCGACTTGGATTTGATCCCCGTCACCCTATTTGGCCCCACAAGCCTTCCAGGAGTGAACTCTGAGCACTGAACAAATACAAGACCTTAGTACAGCCAGATATGCCCCCCAAATATAATTTTTTTCTTTTTATCTGTATGACTAGCAAAGGCAACTAGAATTTCAGTTGAATTAAGCATGAATTCATAATCATAGCCACTGCTTCACACTTGCAATCATAAATGATCAGTTACTGTCTAGACTAATTTTTAACATGGGTCATTGTCCCATGTCTTCAGTTTGACACCAATTATAGACAGTAAACAGGAGTGTGCCCAAACTGATGGATGAAAAAAAGCCAGTGAAGAACCCTAAGAAACTCAGAGTCATGTAATCTCTCTTATGAAGACTTCAAAGCAACACTACTACCAATACTCACTGGATTGTGGAAGTAAATGGCAGACAACTTCAACAAAGAGAAAATATGCAAGAAATTATAAGAAAAAAATGACTGAACTAAATATACTAGCTTAACTAAAATAAACATAATATAAGGGCTTAACGAACTGACAGAAGTGGCACAAATTAAATCAGCTTGTGGATAAAGTAGAAGACATAATCAAAGAGACCATAAAAAGGAATAAAGAAATTTTACAAATGTATACAAATGAGTTTTATAGGAAAATATCAAGAAAACCAACAGTTGAGTTTTCATAGAGGCTCTAGAAAAAGAAAGAAAGAAAAGGGGCAGAATTTTTAATTGCAAAACTAATGGCTAATAACTTCCCCCAATATCAAATAGAGATAGATATTTGGATGCAGAAATCTCAAAAGTTTACGAAAAAATTAACTCAGACTAACATCAGGACACATTCTAATTAAAATAACAAAACTCAGAGATAAAGATTGAATACTCATAGAAGCAAGAGAAATGCAAGGAAATGAAAAATTACATATTCCACATATAAACCCTTATACAAAGATACTCCATAAGACTATCCGCAAATTTCTCTCCCCTTCTCACTCAGTTTTGGGCCACACGTGCTGTGTCCTGGTTTTGAACTCAGCATCCATGTTGAACCATATGTTGTGCCAGGGATCAAACTGGGATCAGCTAGGACCTAACCTCTTTACTATTTCTCTGGTCATAAGGGTATCAGCAAATTTCTCATCTGAAACTCTATAGGACAGAAAGGAAAAACTTGATAAAACGTCAAAAAGTTGAATAGTAAAGACAAATAAAACCCTAGAATACAGTTAAATTGATACTAGATTCAAATGAGTCAGTTAAAATAATCTGATACTAGATTCAAATGGGATTTTTGCACAAACAAGTAGAATTTTTTTAAAAAAAATTTATTGAGTCACCATGTGGAAAGTTACAAAGTTTTCAGGTTTAAGTCTCAGTTATACAATGCTCGAACACCCATCCCTTCACCAGTGCACATATTCCACCACCAAGAATCACAGTATAGCTCCACCCTGTCCCCCACACCCCTAGCCCCTCCACACCCCTAGCCCTCCCCACCACCCCTAGCCCCCACCTTGCCTGTGTAACTAATAAATTTCACTTTACTTTCACTTTGATTGCATTCAATATTTCAACAAAACTCACTATTTTTGTTTGGAGAGTCTCTCCTCTAAAGTAGAAATTTTTTGCCACTAAACTAGCTACATAAGAAATGTTTTTATTAAGGCCCCCAATAAAGGGAAACTAAATTTCACTTGGAAGTAATAAGACATAATATAAAATATGAGAAAGAAAGAAAGTAACATTGGGGCAACTTTGTAATAGAGACTTAACTGCATTGGATTAATATTTTTCTTGAGGGCTTTGGGCCATATCCCGTGCTGTGCTCAGGGTCTGTGCCTTGGGGTTACTCCTGTATGAACTCTAAGAACCATGGATTCTGTTTCAGGGAATGAAACCAGTGTTGGCCACCACACAAGGCAAGAACCTTAACCTTCATACTTATTTATGGCCCCTGAATTAAATTTAGTGTGACATATGCTTAGAAACATGGATGAAAACTTCATGGTAATTTCAAAACAAAAATACATAGAGGAAACAAATAAAAACAGCAAACAAACCTGACCACTATACAAAAGGTGGATTTCAAAATATGAGATGAAAATGAAAATCACACTACAGTACTTTCTGTTTCTTCTTATTTTTATTTAGTCACTATGGTTTATAGTAATATTAAAAACATAAAATTTTTAAATTCTACACCCACAAAAAGTGTTAGCAACCCTTCACCAATGTCCCAAGTTCCTTCTCCAGCCTGCCGCCCCACTAGCAAATTCAGTTTTTAAATTTAATCGCCATGATTTGATAGCTTCCATTCACTTGTCCTGTTACTCTTTACTATATATGAGATCAAACAATACTTACTCTACTTCCTCCAATTAAGTTTACACATTTTTATTGCTATATAGCATTCCACTGTGTATGTACACCACTACTTATTTTTCTATCCATCTGTCATTAGACATTTGTATTTTTTCCATATTCTGGCTATTGTACTCAGTGCTACAATGTTTTCAATGATTTGATTCCATAGGCCAAGATGAAAATTCCCATGGGCCAGAGAGAGAGTACAGTGAGTAAGACATTTATCTTGCATGTAACTGACCCATATTCAATCCCTGGAATCACATATGGTCCCCAAAGTAGTGCAGCGTGTGATCCCTGAGCAGTGTGTTGGGAGTAAACCCTGAGCACAGGCAGATGTGACTCCCGCCAAAAATGAACAAAACTACATAAAATTAAAAAGTTTTACATGAGGAAAGAAAGTGCAACTAAAATTAAAAAACAAATCACCCTTCAATGCCAGAGAGATAGTACAGGAGATAATAAATTTATTTGCCTTATACTCAGCCAACTCAAGTTCAATCCCTTGTACTGCATCTGACCCCCAAATCTCTTAAGTGATTCCTGGTTACAGAGTCAGTAGTGGTCTCTGAACACTGATATGAATGGCCCCCAAGCAAACAAACAAACAGACAAACAATTGACAAGCTACCAAATGGAATAAAATATTCACTCGCAATGCAATAGAGCATTTTATACCTCAAATTTCACTGAATGTTAAAGATCTGAACCGACCAATCAAAAGAAGTATAATGGTTGAATAAATCAGGAGGTAACCTTGCCTTCTGCTGCTTACAAGAGACACACTTGAATTTTCATAGTAAAAGCAGGATTGAGTAAAAGGTAAAAAAATGATTGTACAGTCAAATATAGGATGGCCGTACTTGTACAAGGCAAACTAGGGTATACATTATAAATGTTAAGGATTGATAGAGATAAGCATTATGCAATAGTTAAAGAATCAATGCATTTAGAGGGCACAAACTCATTAACATGTGAACCACATGAAAGAGTATCAAAGTAAATAAAACAACCTCTAACAGGCTTGAAGAGAGATATCACCAGCAGTGCAATGGAATAGACTTTAAAATGTAATGACAAATGAACTGGTTAACTAGACAGAAAATCAATAAAGGCAGTGTAGCCTTAAATAAGTAGTTGAAAGTGCTAGGTTAGTAAAAAGTTATAGTTTTTTTTTTCATCCCAACAAAGCAAAATACACATTTTTCTTTAGTACACATGAAACAATCTCAAAAACAAATACAAGTTGTGTGAAGAAAACAAAGAGGAAATGATGAACACCCAAATCATATTAAATACTATTTTGGATCAATGTATAAATAATTCTAGAAATCAATAATAAAAAAGGGATACAGAAAAACTGAAACATATGGATACTAAACAATATGTTACTGAACAACTACTGAGTTAAATGAGGAAATCAAAATGGAAATTAAAATAAATTATTAGAAACATAGAAATAAAGATAAATTATCAGGACATATATGACACATGAAAAGCAGTACTAAGAGTGAAGTAGATAGTTATTGGGCTTGCATTAAGAAATAAGAAAATTTCAGCAAATTATTGATGACAAGTGAAGTAAAATAAATTATTTAGACCTACTATGGTGTATATTTACTAAAGTAAATTACAAAATGCCTCAGTGCAGAGGCTTTCTCTGTCCACCACCGTCTGCATTCAGTAGTGTCACGCCGCTTCCCCCACCTCGGGGGAGACTGATGTTGATGGGCAGATGAAGGAAGGCAAGAGGTGCCAGGCTGGTTGATCTCAATTGCAGTTTATCCCAATCTCATTTCCATTCTCCTCTGACTCTCCCTCTGCTTCTGCCTCATTCTCCATTCTGCTTCATTCTCCTTCTGGCTCCCCCAACCCACTCTTACAGTCCAGTTAAATCCCAAAGCATGAGGGGTTGGGGCTTACACATAAGTGTGGTCACAATCAATAGGGGTAAAGTCCTTTCCTAGGAGAAGCTTCTTCTAGGACAGATTCTCATCCAGCAAAACGAATCTCCCTAGACTGAAATTCCGATTATGGGTGTGTTTCTCCTTTTCTTAGTTCAACAAACATACAATCATAATATTAGTCATTTTGTATGGACACAATAAGATATATATTAAGCCTATAAAATTGTTCTCCTTGGGCCATCTTGATCTCAGACTGCAGTGCTCAGGACAGATTAAACTTTCCAATCTTTATCAGGGTCTTATTCTCGTCATTACTTTTGGATCATGACAGCATTTGTCCATGACCATGCTCTTAACTTATGGTTGAGTATCATGGTGCTTTGGTCTGGCCCATTTCTATGCCAGGGTAGCTAACAGCTTGCCCTGAGTCCATTTAGTCCCTCGTTGGGACCCTGCTTTGGGGTGCAAGTAACTAAAGGCAACTGAGGCTTAACTCAAGAAAGCAGATGCTTGGGAGTGAATGTTATTCAGAGTCAATTAACTTCCAAGTTACAAAAGCATAATATTATCTGTCTTTGAGTAAAAGACATTATCTGTGTTTGAGTAAAAAGAAGTATAAAAGACAAGTCTAAAGAGTTATTAATCCAACAGTGGGTTCTTTGAATGTACTAAACAAGATTGGCAAGTGCTTATCTAGATTCACAAAGAAAAAAATTATGAAACTCTAATAGAATTAGAAATTAAAGTGAAGAAGTACAGCAAATTTAAATAAAAATGATCATGTGACTAAAATGAGCTTATGAATTTAATGCCACTAAACTGGAGAATTTAGAATTGGTTTATTTGGAGGTAGGGCATGCACACCCAGTGGTATTCAGGGCTTACTCCTGGGTCAATGGTTGGGGCCTAGTCCTGGCAGACTCAGGGGACCATATGGGGTGCCAGGACCAAACCCGAGTTGGGCACTTGGAAGGAAAACATCTTAGCAACTGTATTATCTATTCAGCACCAGGATGAATTAGTGTAATGGTTAGAATCATATAGCCCTGCCCTCAAGACAGAATCAGGAGGAAAATAAAAATCTGAACAAGTCAATTACAAGCAAGAAAATTGAAACAGTAATTTTTAAAATTCTGCAAACCCAAGAGTCATATCCTGAGGACATGTGAGTTCTGCCGATCTTTCAAAAATGAACAACTTCACAGTCTTCTATAATACATGCCACGACAGAGCCTGGCAAGCTACCTGTGGCGTATTCGATATGCCAAAAACAGCAACCACAAGTCTCACAATGGAGACATTACTGGTGTCTACTTTAGCAAATCAATGAACAATGGAACGACAGTGTTACAGTGCTACAGTGCTGTAATACATGTAATAAAATAAAGAAATAAGATGATTACAATTTCTGGAAAGCTAACATAATCCTCATGCTAAAATCAAAGTATATAAATAAAAGTAAAATTATAAGACAATAACACGTATGAACATAGTCACAAAATTTTCAGTGAAATTATAGTGAACCATATTCAATAATACATTGAAAGCATGATCAAGTACTATTTATTGCAGGGATGCAAGGATGGTTCAACATAGGCAAGCCAGTTTATATACCGCAACAAAAAAGGGAAGGTAAACATAATATAGTAGTATAGATTCATAGAAAACTTGTAACAGGATTCAATATCTGCTTAAAAAAAACCCTTTTCTCAAAGATTTGGCACAATAACATGATCATGACCCTCACTGTTATTATTCAGCACATTGAAATCATTCAGCTACAGCAATTATACAAGAAAATAAAAGAGTTCTAAATTTCCAAATGTAGCACTGTTGTACTGTTGTCCTATTGTTCATTGATTTGCTCGAGCGGGCACCAGTAACGCTCCATTGTGAGACTTGTTGTTACTGTTTTTGGCATATCGAATGCGCCATGAGTGGCTTGCCAGGATCTGCCGTGTGGGTGGAATACTCTTGGTAGGTTGCCGGGCTCTCTGAGAAGGACAGAGGAATCAAACCTAGGTCGGCTGTGTGCAAGGCAAACATCCTCCTACCCGCTGTGCTATTGCTCCAGTCCAAATTTCCAAAGAAAGGATAAAATATTATAATTTGTGAATGGCATGATAATATACATAGAAATGTTTAAAGATTCAACTAGAATTTCGAGTAACTAGTAAATAAATATAGTAAAGTATGTTACATTTCTATATTCAAACATTAAACTAGAAGAGAAAGAAGTCACTGTCTCATTTACAGTAAGAAATTCTCTAAAAATTAACAAAGGAAATGAAAGAATTATACAAAAAACCTAAGTTGATAATACAATAACTAAGGACAAATAAATGGAAATACAACCTGTTATTGTAGATTAGAAGAATTAATATTGTTTAAATTCTATCTTACTTAAAACTTTATACAGTTTTGTTGCAACCATATCACATTGAATTGGTGTGCTTAAAGGAACTATATGAAACATTTCTAAACTTTGCATGAAAATAAAACCATGCAAATTATCATATATTCTGAAAGAAGAATTAGATGTTTCACACATTCTTCCTTTAAACTCTGATATACTGTTATACTAAACAAAACAATGTGTTATTGGATTTAAAGCACACTCTTTCCAGTGGAATAGAATTTAGAGCCCAGAAATAACTTCACATGCACTGTCACTGTATCACTGTCATCCCCTTGTTCGTCAATTTACTCGAGCAGGCATCAATAACATCTCTATTCCCCAGCCCTGAGATTTTAGCAGCCTCTCCTTACTCATCTTTCCCAAGGACTGGAGGTTCTTTCAGGGTCAGGGGAATGAGACCTATCGTTACTATTTTTGGTATATCATATACGCCACAGGTAGCTTGCCAGGCTCTGCTCGTGCGGGCAGGATACTCTCAGCAGCTTGCCGGGCTTTTTCAGACAAGTCAAATAGAAAAAAGTTGAAAGGCCAACAATGAATTTTTTTAAAGGGGAGGAGGGGCTGGTCAGCTAACCTTAACAGGCTGAGGCAGGCTTTACCAGCAGAGGCCCGTATTCAATCCCCAGAACCGCACTGTCCCCCAGCACCATAAGAAGCAACCACAAAGAGCACAGGACTAGGAGCAGTAGAGTTTCCCCCAAAACAAATAGGGAAGATTATTATAAAAACTTGTAGAAACCTATGGAAAACAGCAATGTTCTTTCTAGAAAATCAATACCCCCCCAACACACACACACACACACACACACACACACACGGGATCAGAGGTTGAACCCATGGCCTACATTATATATCACTGAGCTATATTCATACAGGTCCATAATTCTGAACCTTTAAAGGCCTTTTCTAAAAAGCTATACTGGGGGGTGGGGGCAGGGATGCTGGAGAGATAGTACAGTGGGTAAGGCACCTACTTTGGACACCCAACTGGAGGTTGATCCCCAGCACCCAGAGCATTCCTGGAGCCCTATAAAAGTGATCCTAGAGCACAAAGCCAGAAGTGATCCCTACATGCAGAGGCAGGAGGAAGCCCTGAGCGCTGGTAGGTGTGACCCCAGCAAAGAAATAAATAAAAAGCTGTGTTGGTTGAATGCATGGACAGTTAGTTTCAGAAAGAAAATTTGCTTTAATAAACAATCTTGGGAAAACATCCAAAGAATAAAATGTGATCACAAATTCACACCATACAGAAAAATAATTCATAATGGATGAAGTACTTAGATGTTAGCCCTGAATATCTAAATATAAATGGAAACATAGACAAAATACTTTTTGATTTTGGCTTCAATGGTGTCTTCAGAATTTTGACTCCATTAGCAAGGAAATCAAAAGCAAAAATCAACAAATGTAACTATATAAAAAGGAAAAGCTTCTGAAAAAGAAATAATCTAAAATTAACCAAAAGACACCATGCTAATGAGAAGAAATACTCACACAGCATAAATCTGACAAAGACTGATATTCAAGATAAGTAAAGCATTCATTAAACTCAAGAACACTAAAACAGACAAACCAATTAAAAAATAGAGAGAAATGGAGAGATTCTTAGAGCTGTGTAATTTCCCAAAGGTGAACAAGGAGGAACTATAAAACCTAAATTTACTAATTACAATAAGGGTATTGAAATTGTGATTAATAGTCTTCCTAAGAACAAAAGTACTGGTCCAGATGGGTTCACTTGTGAGTTCTATCCAACATTCAAAGATAAAGAGTTTAGGCAACTCCTTAATCTCTTCCAAAATATCAAAGACAACAGGAATCCTTCCTAACACCTTCTATGAAGCTAACATTACACTAAAGCCCAAAGTACAAAGAGAAACTTCCAGAAAAAAGAATTTTAGACCTATCTCCCTGATATCAATGCAACTAAAAAATCTTAGTACAATTCTTTCAAAAATAAAGAAAATATTTGAAAATTATTTTATTTATGTGTTTTCCTTTTTCATATTAGTTTTGGTCAAACAATAAACTTTTTGGCACTGCAAAATCTTTGGATGTTGGAGGAAAACTAATATATTGTTGTTAAACAAAGTGAATCTGTTCCCAAAATTCTCAAACATTTTATATATCAATCAAGCTCATGATATGTGTTTTTGTTTGTTTATTTATTTTTGGTTTTGGAATAACACCTGGAGATGCTCAGGGGTTACTCGTTGCTGTGCACTCAGAAATTACTCCTGGCTGTACTTAATGACCATATAGGATGCAGGAGATTGAACCTGGGTCACCCGAGTGCAAGGCAAATGCCTTACCTGCTGTGTTATCACTCTGGCCCCAATATGTGGGTCATTTCACCCTCGTCAAATAAACTTGAAAATCAAGTAACTGGTACCTAATGATAGTTATCTAATTTTTGGTCTTAGCTTTCCTGCATGTGTGAGTTGAAATAGTATGCTATTGAGGACAAATTAATTATTTTAAGCTAACAACTAAAATCAGCTTATTAATTTTAATTAAGTTAATTAATTATTTAAGTGATTGGCTATTTAAAATGAACTTAAAACTAATACCTAATTAATATTTTCTGTTCATTTGCACTGTGTAAAAACATCTGAGTCAATGGCATAAAACTATCAAAAGAAAAATCACAATGAAAAACACCTGAAATTGAAAGAACTATTATAATGTAATATACATACCAATTTAAATTAGCTTAATCAAATCCACAATCCCCTAATGTAATAAGAACTCACATGAGCCATTTCAGCTTTGAAAGGTTGCCCTAGGCCTTTAAGCACAAGTCCTGTTTGCAACCTGTGAAATCTGTTGGCTCTGATTGAGGGTGTGGGGTATTAAGTCCTGGCAAGAAGTTGGTTGCTTTAGGCTCTAAAACTGTTTAATGGCTTGCTAACTATCATTATTCTCTCCTAGTCCTGACTCACAGGCTATTCCCACTTTGACTTGAACTTCTCGTAGTCTTTCTGAACAGAAGATGGCGAGAGAATATGCTCACTTCATTCTGATCACATGAATTTAAAATAGAAAATACTAAACAGTTGTCAAGATAGCAATATGCAAAACACTTGTTATCTGATCAGAAAGAAAGCTGATTTTGAGTAATTTTTTATGCTTGTTCAAACTTTCTTTCTTTCGTCCTTTCACCCTTTATTTTAACTTGATAAACTATACATAAGGTAAAGCATAATACCTTAAATATACATCTCAAGGGCTGGAGTGATAGCACAGCGGGTAGGTCGGCGGGTAGGTCATTTGTCTTGAACGTGGCCAACCTGGGTTCGATTCCCATATGGTCCCCTGAGCACCGCCAGAAGTGATTCCTGAGTGCAGAGTCAGGAGTAACCCCTGAGTATCGCTGGGTGAGGCCCAAAAAACAAATATATATATATATATATATATATATATATATATATATGCATGTGTGTGTGTGTATGTGTGTGTGTGTATACATATATATATCTGAAAGACATTAAGTACATTCACAATCTATCCACTTTCAGGACCTTTTTGTCATCTAAAACTGATTAATGAAAAGTCACATATTAATTTTATCTCCTTGCTTAGCAGCCCCTGCATTTTGGAACTGGAGAGATAATACAGAAGTTAAGGTTCTTTCTTTGCATGCCTCTAGTCCTGGTTCAATCTCCTGGCTTGCATAGTTCCTGAAGAATTGAGCTGGGAGTAGCCCTTGTGCCCTGCAATTTGTGTCCCCAAGTCATCCCCAGAATAATCTTTCCAAAAAAAAGTCCTCTAAATTTTACTCAAGTTATTTGCTGCCTAAAAAGAACTGGCTTAAGAACCAGGTAACCGATGTTTAACTGATACACATCAGTGAAGCATTTCCAGTAGTTTCCCAGAATAGCATATTACTCACATAGACATTATGGCACAAGGGGTGTGACATTTTTCCATGGTTCATAGGATGAGGTTTCAGAGAAGATCTTAGAGAGGACTTGAGTTTTCCCCTATTGAACTCTGCCTTTATTAAGGAAAGTAGCCACTGCATGATTTATGGTGAATCATCAGACTAGAATAGAAGGCATGACAGCTGGAATCTTCTTCAACATAGATAAATTAAGAAAAAAGCTGATATAGCTCAAGCTATACAGTTACTAATATTTATTTTAAAAATCACTTAGAATATAATAATATAGTTTTTTAATCTGTAAGTAATGAGGCTAGCCATGCACACATGCATAGGTTAAGTAAGAAAAAATAAGTGTGAAATATATAAAGTTTTTGTTTTTGTATTCTACTTAAAGCATTAGGTTGTTAAAATTGCTGAATTTTAAAAATAATTATGACCTTATATCATCTTAAGTCATTGTAGCAATTACACTTTAAGTTTTAAAGTGTCTCATTGACACTTTCTTGATGTCAAAGATTGAAGTCAGAAATATTAATTTTCCAGCCTTTTTTTTTCTGACCTGCTAAAATCACACATTTCTGCTTAGCCTTCACCTCAAAATTCTACTTTCACTTCCTGATTTCTCTTGCCTTCACTCTATTTACAAACATTTTAAACTAATGCTAAAGCTGTCCTTAAGCTTTTCAGAACTTTTCTCAAGACTAATTTCTTTTTTTTTTATAATGTAGGAGTACTGCTATTTATTCAGCTATTGATTAAGCTGATTGAATTGGACATGGACTCCACATCACTTTTTTATTCAAAATGTTAATTTTATTTTATTATTTTATTATTATTTTCCCCCTCTTGGGGGGGGGAATACTGGGTATTTTGGTGTTGGAGAATGTGCACTGGTGAAGGGATGGGTGTTTGATGATTATATTACCGAAGCTCAAACATGAAAGCTTTGTAACTGTATCTCACGGAGGACTGATGTCTTTAGGTGAATGTTCATTTGGCATTTCAAAGCTAGTTGTTTAAAGAAGCTACATAGCACCAGTACCAAGAACAACCTTGGTTTAAGTTAAACAATATGATAAAAGTATCCACATCTAACATACTGAGTGTATGCATTTTATAACATACCTTGTATAAATAAAGCACAACAGGGTTTTCCTCTTAAACACATGAATCAGAAAGTTTTCCTTAAATTAATCACTTCCTGTCATATTTCACAGCTTAATAGTTTCTTTATCAAGATTTTTTCTGACTAATCCAGCTTGCAAAAAGTCTATTCCTTCCATGAATTCCTACAGCAGTCCATCTGGTTCCTTCTACATTAAACCATTCTTATATTTCTGTGAAGAATCTCAATCAATAAAAAAAGAAGAAAAGATGGTAAGCTGATCATACTATTTCCCTGCTCAAAATCATGTACTAGTCCTGCCCTTCCCTAGGTACTGTTTGTTTTGTTATTGTTTTGTTTTGGGAGACACATCCAACTGTACTCAGGGATTATTTATGGCTCTTTGCCCAAGGATTACTCATTGCAGGCTCTGAGACACCATATGGGGTGTCAGGGATCGAACTGGGTTAGCTCCATGCAAGGCAAGCATCCTACTTGCTGTACTATCTTTCCAGCTCAAATAATCTCTAATCCTTAATAAAACAATAAAAGCATCTTATAACCTGATCAAAATAATATTTGACATTAAAAGTCCATCCTAGTCTATAAAATCATTTTCTCTACTGACATTACAAACCTGAGAATTCTTTTTTTTTAAATATCACTCAAGCAATTTTATTTTATTTATTTATTTATTTATTTTTTGCTTTTTGGGTCACACCCGGCGATGCACAGGGGTCACTCCTGGCTCATGCACTCAGGAATCACCCCTGGCGGTGCTTAGGGGACCATATGGGATGCTGGGATTCGAACCCGGGTCGGCCGAGTGCAAGGCAAACGCCCTACCCGCTGTGCTATCGCTCCAGCCCCACCTGAGAATTCTTAAGTATTTTATACAATGCCATACCTTTGTCAATGAGTAGTTTCCTCTAGTTAAAATTGTCTATATCCTTTTCATTATATTTTGAATGATTTTCCATATTTTAAAACTTGGTAAGGAGTCACTTCCTGTTTGAGAAATCATCTGTCTTTCATTAGCCAAACTCAATTTTTTAATAAATAAGGCTTTTGTGTGATATAGAAATATATATATGTATATATATATATATCAAGAAAACATAAAAGAGCACCAAAGCCAATCCACATATACCTGACAATTAATGAATTGCAAAGGAGGAGTTTCAAGACAATAATTTTGAAAGGCCAGAGAGATGCATATGTACACTGCAGTTTCTTTATCTACCCATTTGTTCCTTGACACACATTTGGGTACAAACACATATGCGCATGCGCACACACACACAAATACTATTCAACTATAAGAAAAAAAGGCATCCTGCAATTCACTGCTATGCATATTAACTACTGTATCTTGCTGAGTGAAATCAGTGAAGAAGGAGAGGCATAGATACAGAATGATCTCACTGTTCATAGAAGACAAAGAACATAGTAAGGGAATAACAGATGACCACAGGAAATAGAGCCTGAAAGTTTACCTACAGAATAGTTTACCAAGGCATAGGGGGAGGGGGTTGCTCTGGGAGGAGAGTTTAAACATTGATGGATAAATACTGGCACATTGGTGGTGGGTGTGGTGAATGCCACACATTGTATGCCAGAAATTTTCAGGGTGGTATTTGCCTCCTGAAACTGTTTGGGAGTGGTATTTGCCTCATGAAACTGTTTGGGAGTGTATTTGTTTCTTTAACTTTCTGGAAATGCTTGAAGAAGATTGCAGTAATTCCTCTAAAGATTTGAAAGAATTCACTAGTAAATCCATCTGGGAATGGGCTTTTGTTTGGGTGAAAACTTTTTGATTGCCATTCCCATTTCCTCAATAGTGATAGGCCTGTTCAGGTAGTCCAAATTTTCTTGGTCAGCCTTGGGAAGTTATAGGAATACAGGAATTTATCCATTTCATCATGGTGCTCTTGTTTTATGGCATAAAAATTCTCAAAGTAACTTCTGGTGATGCTTTGAATTCTTGTGGTTTCTGTTGTGATGTTCCTCCTTTCATCTCCTCTTCTTTGTGAGTCTTGCTAGTTGTTTATCAATCTTGTTTATCTTCTCAAAGAACCAGGTCTTGTTTCATTGACCTTTTGGATTGTTTTGGAATTCCAGCTCATTAATTTCTTCTCTAAGTTTTATTATTTTCTGATTCAATCTCAGGCACTATATATAGGGTCTCTTAAGCACCACCAGAAGTTACCCTTTAGCAGAGAGTCAGGAGTAATCCCAAAGCAACAGCAGGTGGGGAACCAAGCCCTGCCTCCCACAATGAAGCTGAAATAAATCAATTAATTAGGTATAATTAGATAATGAATCTAGATAATATATGTTACATCTTTGTCACCCTAACTATAGAAAAGGACATTTTTCTGATCTGAAAAAATAATAAAGGATTTATTTAGTTTGTTTATGCCACAAAATGCTTGAGGCACACTTAATATTAGTATTTAGTCTTCCTCCCTGTCAGCATCAAAACACAAAAATTGCCTAGGAATATTCTTCTTTAGGTCTGTTTCTCTCTGTGTAAAAGAAGCTGACTATTCATTTTTAAATATTTTTTTCTATTGAGGTATCATAATATACAATAGGGGCAACCTATTTAAAATTCTTTTTTATTTTGGTTTACTTCAGCCTGAATTCTTTGGATATACAAAAGGCAACTGGGACAGGAGACACATAAAATGATTTTTTATGACTTTCTATTGAATAGCCTCAATAATATAAATTTACCTACAAAGGACTTTTTAATTTAGTTGCAGAGCACAAAGGTGATTTTACCTCAACAAGTCCCTTATAAGACAGGAGTTGGGGCCCAGATGAGATCCGGAGCAGCCACACACGAAACTGAACTGAGCTAAAATATCAGAAATCCATGGCCGCCCGAGCTCATATATTCTTCATTCCCAGCAATGGAAAACAAATTATCAAATGATACCTTTTCAGCAGGTTTGATTGTTTGGGGAAAATTCTAAATAATAATAGTTTCTCAACCGGTGTTGGCGTGGATGCGGGGAGAAAGGGACTCTTCTTCACTGCTGGTGGGAATGCCAACTGGTTCAGCCCTTTTGGAAAACAATATGGACGATTCTCAAAAAATTAGAAATTGAGCTTCCATTTGACCCAGCAATACTACTCCTGGGAATATATCCCGGAGAGGCAAAAAGGTATAATAGAGATGGCATATGTATTTCTATGTTCATTGCAGCACTGTTTACAATAGCCAGAATCTGGAAAAAAACAGAGTGCCCTCAAACAGATGACTGGTTAAAGAAACTCTGGTACATCTACACAATGGAATACTATGTAGCCGTCAGAAAACATGAAGTCATGAAATTTGCATATAAATGGATCAACATGGAAAGTATCATGTTGAGTGAAATGAGTCAGAAAGAAAGAGACAGACATAGAAAGATTGCACTCATATGTGGAATATAATGTAACTGAGAAGTACAAGTTGGCAATGATTCAACTTCTGGCAGATATCTCTCTGGACTTAGTTACTAAAATACTAAAATACAGAAACCCAAAACTGAGAGGCCGTTAAGTGTGGTCACTCGACCTCATACCTCTTCATCCTCAGCAATGGAAAACAAATTATCTAATGCTTCCTTTTCAGCAGGTCTGACTTTAGGGGAGAGACTCTCCAAGCAATAATAGTGAGTTTTGTTGAAATATTGAATGCAATCAAAGTGAAAGTAAAATGAAATTTATTAGTTACACAGGCGGGAGGCCTAGGGGTGGGGGGCTAGGGGTGTGGGGGGTTAGGGGTGTGGGGGTGCGGGGTGGAGCTATACTGGGATTCTTGGTGGTGGAATATGTGCACTGGTGAAGGGATGGGTATTCAAGCATTGTATAACTGAGATTTAAACCTGAAAACATTGTAACTTTCCACATGGTGACTCAATAAAAAAAAATAATAATAGTTTCTGTTGAAATATTGTATATATTCAAATTATAGAGAGTAAAGTGAAAATCATTAGCCACACAGGTGGGGTGGTCAGATAGGGGTATACTGGGGTTCTTGGTGGTGGAACATGTGCACTGGTGAAGGGATGGGATCTGATCATTGAGTGATTGAGACTTGTACCTGAGAGCTTTGTAACTTTTTTCACGATGATTCAATAAAAATAAAAATTAGATTAAAAAAAAAGAAAGGAGATATAAAAGAAATCCCTGGTACAATATTTCAGAGAGTGGTGAAGCAATGTGGATCCTGTTGATATGCATATTAAAGTAAAAGAATAACACCTGAACTTAAATATTATTTTGGTTTCTTAGCTATCAAAAATCTGTGGGACACTTCACACATCCCAGTCATTTATCTTGGACATAGAAAGCGTTTGAACATTTTATATTTTGGCTTTTGCCAACCTGTCATTCTCAGGCACTATAAATTAATGGATAATAATGAACAAAGAAACTAGAGTAAGAATTGAGCATTAGCTTCATGTATTCAAACATATATGATGTTCAGCAAATTCATGTTCCTTATTGAGCCTTAGTTTCTTATGTATTCTTTGAATATTAGTTAACTGTTGAAAATATTTAATAAAAAATTAGAAGTACCCCTGGCATTGGTTATTATTTTAAATATATTTAGTATAGTTCTTAAAGTTTTAGCCATGGTTATATTTAAAATGCTATATTCTTCATGTTAATTTATTTTAGCAGTTTAAAAATCACCATAGGGTTTGCATTTTCCTCCTGAAAGCGAAACTAAAGTCATTGGTATAAAACAGACATGAAAAGTCAGAGAGAAAAATCTACTGATTTTAGCAGTGATATTCCCAAATGCCAAGTGTAAGTGTAACTAGCCAATAGAACTTTCCCTAGTGGAAAGAACATCCACAAGACTTGCAAATCAAGCAAAAGTCAGGGAGTTCATAAATACCAGGAGTCTATCTTTAGCATTATTTATGAGGAGAGGGGACAGACTACTGCAGAGGTGGTAATTTCTATCCAGTGGGATTCAATTCCTAAAGATGCAGAAAACTTTCAATGGAAATTAAACCTCAATTATAAGACAACCCTATAACATAAACCTTGACAGCAATATATATTTACTATGTATTTATTTATTCAATATTTGTGCAGCATTAAAAAAGATTAAAGCAAAGGTAGACTTACTTTCTAAATGACTAATAGAAATGTAGTGTCATCTATTAATATCAGGGATAGTAAAAGAAAGAAATTGTATGATATGACCTTGGACTATAGTTTGGCTTTTGTTCCTTTTGTATTTACTAATGCTGCACTTTCAAGGACCAATAGATCTGAAAGCATCTTTCCCTGCACTGTGCGGTTAGAACATTTGTATCAGGGTTTTCCTCAACTTTTCTCTGTGTCCTTATCATTGGTATTTAGACTTTAGGATAGTTCAATGAAAGATGAAATATTAAATCTTCATTAAGCAGCATCATTTCAGATAAATTATTAGTGGATTTAAAATTACTTAAATCATAATTAAATGTAATTTTAAGAAAAAATATTAAATGTGAATATTAAAATATCAAGTCAGGCAGAGTATGCATGATATATGTCTTTAAAAATCCTTTATTTTTTATGTTTGACGTATTGATTAGTTTGTTTCAGGACTTAACCCCAGTGTGAGATAATTATATATGTTTACCAATTTATAACTACATTAATTGGAAGTTAATGAAAATTACTTAGAATCTTTATGCTGTTACAGATTATTATAAAATAACCCTTGTGTAAAGAAAGTCAAAGATATCCTACAACTGGAAAATACTTGAATACTTTAAGTCTTGCATTATTTTAGAACAACTGAAACCACATTTTTTTACACTGTCCTATGTACTACCGCATATTGGATAAAGAGATGGAATTTAGTGGGATAAATATTAGAGTGTGGTCATCAGAGGGAAACTATGGTATTTTGCACTTGAATGGGTAGGTATAAACTTTCTTATGTGGTAGGGAATTTTTTCCTCAATTTTGGCTGAGCAGTGATGTATCAAATATTAAAAAGACTAGACTACCAATAAAATTAATCATAAAATTATGGACCTTTGTCTATTGTATGAGAGGGGAAAAAAGCAGGAGAGGTCAGTCTGGTTCAACTATAACCTGGTGATAAAACACAGATTCTACTAAATCATGTTTTACTGGATTAGCACCATCAGCATTTAGGAAAGTACAAAGACACAGATTGAGAGTTGCTGAGAAAAAAATAAAATCTTATAATTTTTTTACAATTTATCCCATTGAATAATATTATTTAATAACAAAAATATAAAGAGTAGTATCTTTGTTTTTGTAATGATTTCTAGAAGTAACTTTCCAGTAATGTGTAACTGTATAATGAGCTCATCTAAAAAGATGAAATGTTTTCGGTGTTGAGCTCCATTCCCAGTTAAATGTTCTGCATTTAATAGGAATATGATCAATTTTTGCTGGTTTTTGATATTTTCCTTTAAAGAATTGTATGTCTTATTTGCATTAACCCTGCAATACTCTTACACTATATACTACTTTGTAAGAGTTTATGCATTTTTTCATTAAATCTGCCATGGAAAAGTTTATATGGTCCCATAAATACAGCACATAAGTATTATATCACATGACTAAGTCTCGCAATTCAAACAGGACATATGTTCCTCAAAGGCAGTTACTTGGCTAACACTTCCAAATACCTCCAAGGTGACTTCTGGAAAATACATGTACAGTGTAATTACATTGAATACTTCGAAAATTTGGCATATATATTCAAAAGACACAGTGATATCGACTGTTCTCATAGTTGTCTAGCTCTTTAATTCTTACTTTGCATGAATGAGCAGTTTGATTAACACCTGTAAGAGCCAGGGGATGTTTTCATAAGTTATACCTGTTAACATGTAGTATAGAAGAATTCTTTCCCCAAGACATGTCTAGCAGTTTTTTGTCGTCTAACGAATTGTACCATATGCCACAGAGAAGAAAAATGGAATTGTAGGGAATATGGTAACATGTTAAGCTTCTCCCCTGAACACTCAGTTTGGGGCTCTGCCTGTCTACATGCCTGCTCTTGCAACAGGAGGAGCGACTGAGTCCTCAGAAGCCTATATACATGCAAGCTCGGCACTTGGGAGCTCAGGGAGAATTTTCTTTGTGCACTGCGCCGGCTTTGTTCTGCTTTCTATGAAACAGCACCCCTTAAGATTTTGTAGACATCACAGTTGCGATATAATGGATTCAATATAAGAGCATCTGTAGACAGAGCAAGAACAATGAGAGAGCTGCTGAAATAAAGCACGACAGATTCCCTTTATGGCTCATCTTCTCCCTTGGGCTGCCTGACTCCCACACTAAATCCTCCAGGGTGGACCAGGTAATTTACAAGTGGCATAGCCAGCATAATTCAATGTCAGACTCTCAGGTTTCTCCCAACTATACACAAATTAAAATCATTGTACTTCTTGAAACGCTGCATTAACATAGAGAGGATTGAGCATTAAAGTACCATCACAGACAGCAAAAGAACCATTCCATTCTTTACACATTTGCTACCTAGTCAACCTTAGGGCATTTAAATGTTTTTTCTTAAACTAAAGGAAAAAATCTAACTAAGGGAACCTCTTAGTTGATAATACTGTACCACTGTATCACTGTCATCCCGTAGTTCCATTTACTCAAGTGGGCACCAGTAACGTCTCTATTACACTCAGCCCTGAGATTTTTGAAGCCTCTCCTTACTCTTCTTTCCCAATGACTGGAGGATCTTATAGGGTCAGGGGAATGAGACCTATTAAGTACTATTAAGTACTAAAAAAAAAAAGATTTCTTGAGAAAGCAAGTGCCTTGGAGCTGTGACACATATTCTAAGACATGTGGTTATCATCATGTTTATAGATTAGTTCTTTTTGAATAATTCCTGGCTGACAATGACTTGAGTCTAGAGGACCGGGCTGCAACTATAAGCCTTGATCTTGGCTGGGTAGCCTGAAACTGCTGTAGATCTTTATTCTATATTGTAACTCTCTTCTGAATACTCCTCCCACCTTGCATAATACAGTTGCTTAAGTTTTTCCATTATTAAGAAACGTCCCCTGAATTTAAGAATCCCTCTCCCGAATGTCTTTTCTAGATGGAAAAAATTACTTTATATTCAGATATTTTGTTCCTTTTAATTAGCTGCTTTACCAAAGTCTCCATGAAAATACACATACTTGGGGCTGGAGAGATAGCACAGCGGGTAGGGCGTTTGCCTTGCACGTGGCCGACCAGGGTTCAATTCCCAGCATTCCATATGGTCCCCTGAGCACTGCCAGGGGTAATTCCTAGTGCAGAGCCAGAAGTAACCCCTGTGCATCGCCAGGTGTGACCCAAAAAGCAAAAAAAATATGCACATACTTCTACATTTACAAGCACAGTAAATCGTGTGTTCTTCCATTGTATTACATGTTTTCTTAATTTTTCTTAAGATAATTGACATTTTCTTTAAGAATTTCACTTCCTCTTACTTTCCCCCTCTCTATCAAATGCAAGCTCTTTTCCAATTTCCTTTATGGTATTCCAATTTTAGTTCATGGACTTCCACTGCAATTATTTAGACATTTATGTGAGTGCTGCTACTCATCTATAGCCTTCTGTAATTTGATATTCTAGAATTTTTAAAATTATTTATTCAAAACTGCAAACTATGGGGCCAGAACAATAGTACAATGCATAGAAAATGCTTGCTTGTACAGAGTCGACCTGGGTTCAATCCCTAGCAACTTACATTGTCCCCTAAGGCCACCAGGAGTGACTCTTTATTAATTTTTATTCTTATTGAATCACAATGAGACAGTTACAAGCTATCATATTTGGGTTACAATCACATAATGATCAAACACCCATCCCTACACCAGTGCACATTTCCCACCACCAATATCCACAGAATATCCCCCTTTCCCACCCTCCCCCTGCCTCCATGGCAAACAATATTCCCCATACTCTCTCTCTCTCTACTTTTGGGCATTATGGCTTGCAAACAGACACTGAGAGGTCATCATGTTTGCTCTATTATCTACTTTCGGCACACATCTCCCATCCCGAATTATTCCTCCAGCCATCATTTTCTTAGTGATTCCTTCTCTATTCCATCTGTCTTTGACCCTCCACTCATAAAGCAGGCTTCCAGCTATGGGGAAAACTTCCTGACCCTTTTCTCTAATGTCCTTGGGTGTCAGCATCATTTGATGTTACTCTACACACCACAAATGAGTGCAGTCCTTCTATGTCTGTCCCTCTCTTTTTGACTCATTTCACTTAGCATGATACTCTCCATGGCTATCCATTTATAAGCAAACTTCATGACTTCATCTCTCCTAACAGCTGCATAGTATTTCATTGTGTAGGTATACCAAAGTTTCTTTAACTAGTCATCTGTTTTAGGGCACTTGGCACTTGCCAGATTTTGACTATTGTCAACAGTGCTGCAATGATCATATAGGTACAGATGTCATTTCTACTGTGCTTTTTTGCATCCTCGGGATATATTCCCAGAAGTAGTATTGCAGGATCATATGGAAGCTCAATTTCTAGTGTTTGAAAGAATGTCAATATTGTTTTCCAGAAAGGCTGGACCAGACGGCATTCCCACCAACAGTGAAAGAGCGTCCCTTTTCCCCCACAGCCAGGCCAGCACTGGTTGCATTTTTTCTTTTGAATGTGTGCCAGTCTCTGTGGTGTGAGATGGTATCTCATTGTTGTTTTTATTTGCATCTCCCTGATGACTAGTGATGTGGAGCATTTTTTCATGTGCTTTTTCGTCATTTATTATTTCTTTTTTTGAGGAAACTTCTGTTCATTTCTTCTCCCCGTTTTTTGATGGGTTGGAAGTCTTTTCTTGTACGATTCTACTAGTGTATTGTATATCCTGGATATTAATCCCTTATCAGATTGGTATTGGGTAAATATTCTTTCCCATTCTATGGGCTCTTTCTGTATTTTGGTCACTGTTTCTTTTGAAGTGCAGAAGCTTCTTAGTTTGATGTAGTCCCATTTGTTTATGTTTTCCTCCACTTGCATGGTCAGTGTTGTTTCATCCTTAAAGATGCTTTTAGCTTTAGTGTCATGGAGAGTTCTGCCTACATTTTCCTCTATGTACCTTATATATTCATGTCTGTTATTGAGGTCTTTAATCCACATTGATCTGACTTTTGTGCCTGGCACTAGAGAGAGGTCAGAGTTCATTTTTTTTTGCAGATAGCTATCCAGTTTCCCTAGCACCACTTGTTGAAGGGACTTTCCTTGTTCCTCTTCACATTTTTGCTCCTTTGTCAAATATTTAGTGGCCATATATTTAGGGGTCTGTGACAGAATATTCAACTCTGTTCCTTTGGTCTGCAGGTCTGTTTCAAGCCCAATATCATGCTGTTTTAATTACTACTGCTTTCTAGTAGAATTTGAAGTTGGGGAAGGTGATGCCACCCATCTTCTTTTTCCCAAGAATTGCCTTATCTATTCGTGGCAGTTTATTGTTCCATATGAATTTCAGGAATATTTTGTCTATTTCTTTGAAAAATGTCATAGGTATCCTCATAGGAACGGAATTAAACTTGTATAGTGGTTTAGGCAGTATTGCCATTTTGATAATGTTAATTCTCCCTATCCATGAGCAGGGGATGTGTCTCCATTTCCTCGTGTCCTCTTTTATTTCTTTTTTTTAAACTTTTTATTAAATCACCATGTGGAAAGTTACAAAGTTCTCAGGTTTATATGTCAGTTATACAATATTCAAACACCCATCCCTTCACCAGTGCCCATATTCCACCACCAGAAACCCCAGTATACCCCCCGCCCCCCCACCCCCTACTGTATAACTAATGAATTTCACTTCATTTTTTCTTTACCTTGATTACATTCCATAATTCAACACAAAACTCACTATAGTTGTTGGAGTTTCCAACCAAGAGAGACAGACCTACTACATTTGATAATTAGTTTTTCATTGCTGGAAATGAAGAGATATGTAGCCCCACTGCTACAAGTACATAACTCTCTCTCTCTCTTTTTTTTTTCTTTTGCTTTTCCCTTTTTTTTTTCTTTTTCCCCCTCATCCTCCTTCCCGCGCCTCATAGTATGGTGTATGGTGTACGCCACGCCACATCGGCCAGCGTGGGGCTTTTACTTAGTTCACAGTCCAGAGAGGTGGCTGCTACATTAAAAACCTTCACTATTTCAACAAAAACTTACTGTTATTATTTGGAGTTTCCCCCCCAAGTCAGACCTGTTCAAAAGGAACCATTTCACATTGCTGACAATTATAAATGTTAATACAGCGTCTGCACGGTTTTGTATTTCTGTATAAAGTCCAGGGAAAATTCTGCCAGAAATTACACAGCCCAACTCACAGTTCCAGTGCATTGCTGTAAGAAGTCTCTGAATTCAAAGTCTTTAGGCGCAGAGGGTCCGATTTGCGCTCAGCGGCTCCGGATTTATCTGGGCCGAGGGCGTGCCGGTTACGCCCCCTTCCCATGAGTTCCCGGGAGCCCCAAAAGTAAAAACCGAATACCTCTGGGTTTGGAGTCACAGAAGATGGCGTCTGCCACGTGGGTGCCGCCAGGCCACCGCTTTCCGTGCAGGAAGGCAGGGTGGGGAGGAAAAAAATCCACCCCCGGCAGCACAGAGTTGTAGCCCAGTTCGCAGTCCCAATGCATCGCTATTGGATGCTGCGCTGGATGCCCGAATGTGTTACATCTCTGGAGTCAAAGTCTTTAGGCGCAGAGGGTCCGATTCGCGCTCCCTCTTTTATTTCTTGAAGTAGAGTTTTGTAATTTTCCTTATATATATCATTCACCTCTTTTGTTAAGCTGATTCCAACTTGATTTTCTGAGTTACTATTGTGAACGGGATTGTTTTTTTTAATGTCTCTTTCTTCTCTTTCATTATTTGTATATAAGAAAGCCATGGACTTTTTGGCGTTGATTTTGTAGCCTGCCACTTTACTATATTGATCTATTGTTTCTAAGAGATTTTCTGTAGAGTCTTTAGGGTACGAGTGATTCTTTAGCAGAGAACAAGGAGTAAACTCTGAGCACTTCAGGATGCGGTCCTCAAACTAACAACCCTCCCCCAAATCCTGCAATCTAAATTTCCAGTTAACAAGATTACTTTCAAGCATATATTACAGAACTCTACTTTGTGTTACATATTCACATTTCAATTTGCTCTTAAAATATGTCTAAGTCGATTCCTTACAATCACACTCAATATGTAAAAAGCCTACAAATCTATATTTTCCCTAAAACTTTCTTTATTTTCTATGCTACCATAACATATTACATTGTCTAAATTAAAAATATATGCATTTCATCCTCTATTCCTTCTCTTTTATTAATATTGAAATGCAATCACCTATTCACAAAATCATATTGGCTCTACTTTTAGTAACACTAGATTCTGTTTTCTTCAACTTCCTTTATATTTAATTTTTCAGCACATAAATCCTGGTATTCATCTCTTCTTGTCAGCTAACACTACTCTCATCATTGATTTTCTTTTAATTCATCTGCCACCTTGACACCAGAGAAGCGGATGCAAGTCCATTGAATTAAAACTTCTCATGGGGTATTCCAGCAAGTTAGTGGATGATTAAAATGGGGATAGAAGGAACATGAAACCGCTGGTAATATCATATTTAAGATTGAAAAACTGAAATCCTTTGCTCTAATATCAGGCTCAAGACAAGTTTTCCCTTCTTACCACTGTTATTCAATACAGTATTGGAAGACCTTGCAATAACAGGTAAGAAAAAGATTTTAAGGGTATCCCAAAATATAAAATAAATAAAACTATCAGCGTTTTCAGATATTATAATATTAATTTAATAATAGTAATTAAAAATATAATCTACATAAATACATATAGAAACAAACAAACAAAAACCTTGTATAGTAGCATGGCTATGAAATGAACATGCTGAAATTCATGGTATTTCTATATACAAACAATGAAATAAAGAGGAGGTCTAAAAAAAAGCAATTCCATTAATAATTACATCTCCAAGAATCAAATACCTGGGAATCAAGTTAACAAAAAAAAAAGATTTACACAAAGGAAACTATCTATCACTATGAAAAGAAGTAACAAAAGACTTAAGGAAATGCAAATACATACCTTGTTTGTGGGTTGGAAGGATTAATAGTCTCCAAACGACAAACACCAAAGTACTATACAGATTTGAAGCAGTTCTTATAAAAATACCTATGACATTTTATAAAACATAGACCAAATGATCTTAAAAATTATATGGAATACTAAAATCTTCTGAATAGTTAGAGTAATCTAAGGTAAAAGGAATATGGTAGGCTTTTACCCCCAACATTAAATCATACTATATTTATATGGGGGAGAGAGACGGATACAGAGACAGAGACAGAGACAGAGAAGAAAAATGCTTGACACAGAAACAGGTTGGGAGGGAGGCATGGTGGAGGGCTGGAGGGAAAAAGTGGTGGGAAAAGTGGAATGATGAAGTGATGGGTGTTCAACATTATATGACTGAAATCCAATCATAAACAACTTCGTAACTGTGTATCTCCCTGATTCAATTGAAAAAAATAAAATATAAAAATATACTAGAGAGCTACAGTAATTCAATGAGGTACTTGATTAAAGACAGATTCTATGACTGACTAATGCAATAGAACTGAAAACCTGGGTAAAGATTATCTGGTCAATGGAGAACGAATACTTTTAAAAAATGAAAAGAGGATACGAAGTTTAGCAAGGAAAACCTCTTCAAAAAAGTATGTTGGAAAATCTATTGTCATACTTTTTAAAAAATGAACTCAGATCTTTTGTACGATATATTAAAGATCTCAATATCATACCTCAGTCATAAGTTATAAGGAGGAAAACATAGGCAGTATTCTTAATGACATTAGAGAAACATCTTCAATAACCAAATGCCATTCACCAAGCAAACAGAAATAATGATAAACAAATGAGACAATATCAAATTGAATGCTTCTGCACCATTAGAAAAATTGTGACCAGAATAAAACATATCTCAAAGGCAGTTAACAAATGTTTTCCCATCACTCATCTGCCAAAGTTGGTATTTTCTGGATTCACATGTCTAAGTATAAAAGCAAAACTATTGACAAATCAGGAACCAAAAATTATTTCTTAGTCTATCTGAGATATCAAACAACCATAAGCCTTTAAATATATTCAGTGTAAAAGAATGCCTAAAATGATGTTGCAAATATATACCTCATGTTCTGCGTTTTGAAACATTATCTCATTTCTCATCAACTATAGCAAAGATATTTGAAGTTACCTCAAATGAGTTCACAAATTATAATAAAAAATTGTAAAAGTTTAATGTAGTCTCCTTTGTTTATCTTTGTTTCCACTTGCTTGGTCAGTGGCGTTTCATATCTGAAGATGACTTTATCTTCAATGTCATGGAGAGTTCTGCCCACATTTTCCTACTTGAACCTATGGACTTAGGGTTGATATCAAGGTCTCAAATCTGTTTTGTTCTGACTTTTTTGTCTGATGTTAGAAAGAGGTCTAAGTTCATTTATTTGCATGTAGCTGCCCACTTTTCTTAGCACAACTTGTTTAAGAGGATTTCCCTGCTCCATTTCATATTTCTTGCTCTTCTATCAAAGGTTAGGTGACCATATAAATATATGAGGGTCATGTCAGGATATTCAACTCTGTTCCATTGTTCTGTGGGTTTTTACCATGCTGTTTTAATTTAACCACCACTTTGTAGTACAATTTAAAGTTGGGGAAGGTGATTCCTCATGAATGGGACTACATTAAATGAAGGAGCTTCTGCACCTCAAAAGAAACAGTGACCAAAAATACAAAAACAGCACACAGATTGAGAAAAATTAGTTACCCAATAACCTTCTGAAAAGGGGTTAATATCCAAAATATATAAGGCACTGGTAGAACTTTTAAAGAACAAAAATATAATTCCATCAAAAAATGGGGAGAAGTAATGAAGAAAACCTTTCTCAAAGAAGAAATGCAAATAGCCAAAAGACACATGATAAAATGCTATTCAACAGGGTGATGCAAATCACATCACAGAGAATGGCACATATCAAAACAAACAAACAAACAAACAAAAATGAGAGCAACCAGTGCTGGCGTGAATGTAAGGAGAAAGGGATTCTCTTTCATTGTTGGTGGGAATGTCAAATGGTCCAGCTTTTTGGAGAGCAGTATGGGCATTCCTTCAAAAGCCAGAAACTGTGCTTTCATGTGACCAAGAAATACCATTTATAGAAATACACCCCAGGGGCACAGAAACACACAGAAGAAATGCTATCTGCACTTCTATGTTCATTGCAGCACTATTCACAAAAGCCAGATTCTGGAAACAATCTGAGTGCCTGAGAACACAGGACTGGTTAAAGAAAATATGGTATATTTATACAATAGAATACCATGCAGCTTTTAAGAAAAATAAAGTCATGAAATTTGCTTATAGATGGATGGACATAAAGAGTATCATTCTGAGTGAAATGAGTCAGAAAGAGAGGGACAGACATAGAATGATTGCACTCACTTTAAATGTACAAAAAATATCATAAGACTAATACCCACATAGAATGGAAATGCAATTCAGGAGGATTTGTCCATGGTTGGAAGCCTGCTTCAAGTGATGGGGGAGAAAGCAGTTGAGATCCAGAAAGGAATTCTGTGACAATGATAGTTGGAAATGATCATTCTGGATAAGAACTGTGTATGGAAAGTAGGTAGAGGAAAAAACGTGATGATCTCTCACTATCTGTATTGCAAACTATAATTCCCAAACAGATGGAGGAGGTGAGAGAGAGAGAGGGCAAGAGAGAAATAAGGAAATTGTCTGCCATAGAGACAGGTCTGGGGTTGGGGAGGATGCTGGAGGGAAACCTGGGTCATTGGTGGTAGGAAATGTACACTGGTGAAGTAATGGGTATTGGAATATTGTATGACTGAAACCTGATTGTAAACAGCTTTGTAACTGTATCTCATGGTGATTCAATTAAAACACATTAAAAATGGGGATTTTAGCTATCTTCTGATGTTTTTTTTTTCTTTTTAGGTCACCTCCAGTGATGCTAGGGGTTACTCCTAACTCTTCACTCAGGAATTACTCATGACGGTGCTTGGGGGACCATATGGGATGCCGGGGATCAAACCCAGGTCAGCCACATGCAAGGATAATGCCCTACCCACTATACTATCTCTCTGGCCCCCTCATGCTATTTTCTAAAAGTAACAGCTCTATTAATATATATCTCACATATTTTATTTTCCTTTTAATAAAATTATGCTATGTAGTATGTTTATGAGATGTTGAGCATGTCACAAATCAAATGAAAATGATATGGGATATTGCATATAATGTGATATTACAGGCTTCTATAATATAAAATGTTGTGGTGACTATAATGATTTTTTTGCCTGCTATTTTTATTTCTTTATCTGTTTTCCTGCATATCTAACTCTTTGTAATTCTCCTTTGCTTTCCATTTCAGTATCACATATGTACAAAATATCTAGTTTTGATAGTTTTACTATATTTTTATTACATTTTGTTGGCATTTCTCTGAGCCTGGTAGTAAAAAATATATTTTTTAAATTTTAATAAATCAGATAAAGTACTACAGAGAAGTAACTTCATGAGGTTAACTCCCTAAGTCATTTTCATTTTTTGGGCTTTAAGCTTATTTGACTTGTTATTCTTAGCAAATATTATTTATAGAAAATGTAGAAAATTTCTATTGCACCAAGTATCTTATATTTAACAGTCCATAAAAAATTTCAGGCAAAGAAAATTCAGAAAAATTAAACAGATATATTTTTATCTATTAGACCTCCAGATTAATTCACAAATAATACTGTAGCAGAAGGTACTAAATATTTCAGAATGGAAGGAGGCCCAGGTCCAATCCTTAGCAAAGTGTGATCCCAGAGCACCACCAAGGAATAACTGCTGTGAACCAAGAGCACTGCCATTGTAGCTCAAAAACAAAATGAAATATAAAAATAATAAAATTACTATAATTGAATTAATGCCTGCAATGTAAATTAACTTTATAATCAAGGTAATAATGGTGAGCCATTAGTTCAAAATTTATACTTTCATAAAATGCTGTGTTTTTCAGTAGTCTTGTTCTTTAGTACTCTAGAAAATTTTTTCCCTGGGGATCTAGATCACTTCAATTCAATAATACAAACAATTCTTATCTTCTGCTAAAATTATGGCTTACATAAGTGTACTGGTATAATATATAATATCTTGTTACATATGTTGAAAGTTCCCTGCCTCTGTCAGATTATGGTGTGCTGAGGCATTTCAGAATCCAAAGGTCTCAAATCTAAACTACTCTTGACATAAATCCACCCTTTATGTCATGAGGGTGTGTACTGGTCCCCTTTCAGCTTAGTGATGTGGTTGATGCATATCTTTGAATCACTCTATCTGTAACACTCTTTTATATTCTCTCCTTTATTTTGAATAGCAAATGCACTTATGCTCTGACACTGAGGAAAACTTTTTCTCTTCATGGGAGCTGTAATTAAGGTTACAATGTAATATTTGAAAATTCCACTGCAAGAGGGAGTAGGCTTTAGGACAGTAAAAATATTACGAATAATGTGATGTAGGGATGAGATAAGTCTGGAAATGGAGGGTGCTGAGAGGTAGTAAAGTGATATGCATGATACCCTCTCAATAACAATATTGTAAATTACAGGGCCTAAAAAGAAAAAAGGCACCTGCCACAGAAGCCGGAACTGGGTGGAAGATTAACTGGGTATATTGGTGAAGGGAAGAGGATATTGACTAAAAGATTGGTGTTGAAATGTTGTGTACCTAAAATGGAATCATGAATAACTTTGTAATTCACAGTAACTAAAAGAATAAAATTTGAAATTTAATTATTTAAAAATTCATGTACAAATTTCTTCCCACTCTCCCAATCTCTCTTTTTCTAGGGTCATAATAATTGCATATTTCCATTTATTTGCTGCACCTTTTGTCTAAAAGAATCTACTTTGAACTGATCAATAGGATATTTCGTGTTGGTTTATATGAGGCAGAATAGAAAGACATTTTCAGATTGAATTCTTAGAGAAAACATCATAGAGTAGGCTAGTATCCAAATCATTTAGGTTTAAGAATTATAGTATTTTCCCTTAAAGACATAACTTTTCCATCAAATTAACTCAATAGTCCTTCTTAGGGTGGTTTAAAGAAGTTTGAAACTAGTACTGATGTTCATTTTAATTTACTAAAAATCCAGGTACCATTGCCTTGTTATATAAGTTTCAGGTGTATATTATTAAAAATCATCATATTATGGTGTTTAAAAACTAGACTATATTCATGTCAAAAAATTAATATAGATTATAATGTAATTTCAAAAGCAATAATTAACTTGAAATTGATTGTAGAGAAGGTCAGAATGATAGTACATTGGACAGGGCTCTTGCTGTGCATACAGATGACCCAAGTTCAATCCCTGATGTTCCATAGATTCCTTGAGCTAATCAGAATTAAGATCCAGGAGTAAGTCCTGAACACCACTGGTTATGATGCCAAAATAAACAAACAAAAAGATTAAAAATGTGTATACCCAAACCACAAAACACATAGAACAAAGCATTGATCATGCAATCCAGGACCTCAATCTCAGATACTTTAACTCCAATAAAAAGGAAAACTAAATGAATATAATTATATATGTATATATAATATACATATACATGCATATATATGCACAAAATTTAGAAGCTCTAGAAGCAGAAGAAACTACTTAAAGATCCAAAAGGCAACATACACTTGGAAGAAGATATTTCACACCGCATGTTGGACAAGAAATTGATCACTAAATATATAAAGAGCTCACACAACTTCAAAACTATAAAAGAAAGCAACCAAATCAAAAAGTAGGCAATACCTAAATAGATATTTAGGCATGAAGAAATATAAGTTATCGAACACATCATAAAATAGAGTATTGCTTATTATTATGGGAGTATAAATCAAACCAAAATGAGATATCACCTCATAGTAGTGAGAATGGTCTATGTAAAAAAGTTTCAAAACACAAAGTGTTGTTGAGAATGGCAATAAAAAGGAACTGTGTATGTTATACAATCAATATATGCTACAACAGCAGAAATAAAGTCAAAAAGAAGAGTGAGTACACGCTTATGTAGAATCTATTATTAGATTAAAATAGACTTTATTTTGAAGTAATAGTAACTCTTTGCCAATTTTAAGAAGAATATATCTGTTCACACTTCAGAATTATAGTATGGCAACTTTATCTAAACTTTTGAAAGAATAATAACCAGTAGTATATAAAGTTTGTAAGTAGATGGTAAATTTAAAAGAGATGATGAAAGATGAGTGAAGGGCTTAGAGTCAGTAATGGCTTATCACAGGCTATACATAAACTTGCTCTAGCTTATCTCTTTGACTTTAAGAAATACCATTTCCACCTATTGTAGCATATGTTCATTGTGCTGTGATACTTGAGGCCCCTTTAAATAGGCTACACCTAAAAATTGATGCTATTTAGCTTTTCCACTTGCTGATCTCTTTATAAAATATTTTCTATTATATTTCTGTCTTAAACTGTTTATAAATTATATCAGTGGAGTAGTCACTAATCTCCCCCAAATGGTATATTCACAACTCTCTTCTAAGACATTACTCTTTTTTGTTGTTTTTATGAGCCACATTTGGTGGTATTCAGGACTTACTCCTGACTCTGCCCTAGGGAATCGTTCTTGGAGGTTCTAGGAGCACTGTATGTGGTGCTGGGGATCAAATACCTATCTGCCGCCTATAAGACAAGCACACCCTACCAACTGTACTATTGCCCCAGCCCAAGACTTTACTCATATTTTAACCAAATTTTTATACCTGTATTTTCAGCTCAGTAGGATGAGAGATGGGCTGGAGCAATAGCACAGAGAGTAGGGCGTTTGCCTTACATGCAGCTAACCCAGGTTTGATTCTTCTGTCCCTCTCAGAGAGCCCAGAAAGCTACCTAGAGTATCCCGCCCTCATGACAGAGCCTGGCAAGCTACCATGGTGTATTCGATATGCCAAAAACAGTAACAATAAGTCTCACAATGAGAAACGTTACTGGTGCCTGCTCCAGCAAATAGATTAACAACAGGACATGTTAATCTATAGTGCTACAGTGCAGGATGAGAGATACTACATTTTATTCACGTGCATTTACAGTGCTTAGCAATTTTTACAATTTCTGTGCTTGGCAGAATTTTAAAGACATGTGAATTAAAATATTTTGAAAATTTCATTTATAATGATAATTTATATAACAATAATATAATAATATAAATAACTTAATTTAAATAATTTAAATAGAGGCTGGAGCAATAGCACAGTGGTAGGGCATTCGCCTTGCACTCGGCCAACCTGTGTTCTATTCCTCCGCCCCTCTCACAGATCCCAGCAAGCTACCAAGAGTATTGAGCCCCCATGGCAGAGCCTGGCATGCTATCATGGTGTATTCGATATGCCGAAAACAATAACAATAAGTCTACAATGAGAGACGTTACTGGTGCCTGCTCGAGCTATTCAATGAGCAACGGAATGACAGTGACATTTAAATATATATAAATAATTTAAAGTATCTCAGGTGATTTAAATAAACATGATGGCCTCTAAGTATCTGTATTTCAAGCCATAATGCCAAGAGGCAGGGGGAGAAATGGGATGGTGGGAGAGAGATACTGGGGACATTGGTGGTGGAAAATGAACATTGGTGTAAGGATGGTGCTCGATCATTGTATGACTGAAACCCAAACATGAAAGCTTTGTAACTGTAGCTCACTGTGATTCAATAAAAAAAGAAAAAAATTGAAAATCAAATGGGGAATTGTGGTAAATAGATAAATTTACTCCATTGTAAAACTAGAGACACTCTCGCTGTGGGTATCTATATCTTGTTTTGAAGGCTAACATGTAAGTTTTGGGAATAGAAAACTTAATATTTTGAAGTTTCTAGCAATCAAAAGGGAAGAAACAGATATTATAGCCCAATGTACTAGTTATAGCTTATTAGAAAAGTATGTGGAAGCAAAGTCCCCAAAATTTGTAGCTTGATAACTAAAGACAGAAATTTGAAGTGACTTGAATATGGTGTCCAAGAAACACAATGAGATAGCATAACTGCCTATATGATGGTACCTATTCCTCAGCCCCTTCCTCTTGCTCTACTACTTTCAAATAGCTTGCCCTCACGTGCATCATATTAAACTTAAGTACCAAGAGCTTTCTGGGTTTCTCCAACTTAGAATGTACATGTTCCAGTTGTTGAGTTGGGAATGATTTTATTTCCCTCAGGACTCTTTTGTACACAAAGAAATTTGTTTTGTTTTCCTCTTAGCTGGCTTCCATCCATACTGACTCAACTTCCCTTTTATTCCCATGTGAATTACTACAAGCCAAGTTAGCATTCCACACTCAGATTCCAAAGCTGACAAGACACTCTGAAGTTCTAAATCAGCCAAATTATTCTCCATAGGTTTCTTCACATGTTCTACATAGCATTTTCTACTGACTACCCTACAACCTTTCCTTCTTATTTCTTTGCTCCATTTCCTTTCCTTGCTGACAGCAAGTGGTTGGTTGTGTCTTAGAAAGAGAACCTGGCACCAATTCAACTTAATGAACAGAAAATGTGTATCAAGAAACTAGTGTTAATTCCAAGACTTTAATGAGTGATTAGGCTATTCTATACTGACTCTACTGACTCAGTATATTGCAAGACCTGAGCATGGTAGTGTAGTGTGGCAAAACAGACAGGAACAGCACAATGCAGATGTATGAACCACATTATGTCAGTTAATAAAAATTCAACTTGATTTTTTTATTCTCTGTGATTAAAATTTCTTAATTGCATTGAGTTTGAAGATTTTGGGATAAAATCATATTCAATCCATTTAAAAAGATGGGACACTGACAAGAGATTTCATAATAGTTATCTATTTTTGTCTCTTATATCAGACTTTGAAACCATATAACAGAATAGAATGTATTGATTTCAAGGTCCTCAAAGACAGTGTACATATCCAAACTACTTTAAAGTCATTTCACTCATGGTTTATTTATATACATTTTCAGTTTTCAATAATCTTATTTTCAAGACAATTGGTGGTAAGACTACCTGACAGTTATATATTGTAAATTAGTCCTCTGAGAGTATTATGTAAAGGGTGACATTATAAATTTAAAATGAATTTTCCACCAACACCTAAAGCATTAAAAATACCTAGTTCTGAAGTACTTATAATTATTTCCTCAAAGCACAGGAAAAGTATCATTTTACAATTGAAAGTAAAAGGAGTCACAAAGTGTTACCTAAAGACAGAAGTTTTGTTCTTTTGAAAGTGGAATTATGTAATTGTTAATAAATACAACATGATGCAGTTGGGTTAATTATGCAATATTTTAAAACAATTATGTAGCTCTTATATATTCTAAATACTAAAGTTTGATTCCTTATGGTCTTGCCTGCTAGATGCACTGATTTTTGATAGAAAATTTTTATTGTCTGTACTCAGGGAGTGCCTAAACTTGGTTGGTATTGATTTTTAAGTACCTCTAATAAATTATATCTGTATGTGTTTTCTATGAACAAAGAGTTAACTAAAGAATACATGATGCAGCTGATACTCTCCCACAATAAACCTCACTCAGCTTCCCTTTGGGGGTAGCCACCTAAAGTTTGGTTAAAGATAGAACAAACAAATTTTCTCGTGGATTTATTTTGTTTCCTTAATACTCAGCCTCAGTTAGGGCCTTTGACTTTTTGAATATGAGGACTGAAAGGAAGAAAAGGTAAAGCAAGGCAAAGCAAAGCAGGCATGAGGTGAGAAAAAGACTACAGCATGTCCAGCAAAGCGAATTGGTGGGTCAGCCCCATACAACAAGTGTTCTCAACCCATTTCCTAGCTACTCCACACCACACAGAGCCTATGACACAAGACATAAAACAGGCAGTGTTCCATTTGGCTTTATTTGCTATCTGTGCCCATTAGCCTATTTTCTGCCATATTCTCATGTTGCTACTATACTATTTATGAAGAAAAGGAACTGATGGCAGGTAAGGCATACCCAACATTATTTAACATCAACTGCTCTCAAATTTACTTCTTAATGGAAAACAAGGGAGATACAAAAACAATGTATTCTAGCCCTAAAATATCCAACAGGTAATACATTTCCCTTCAACTCTTTATTAAGTTTACATTGTTTTACTTGGGTACTTGATTCAGAGGTACTTTTAATTATAGAAGGGTTTTCATTTTTAAAAACCATTTTACAGAAAATCACTAGATTTTATTTATTTATTTATGTATGTATGTATGTATGTATGTATTGCTTTTTGTGTCACACCTGGCGATGCACAGGACTTAACTCCTGGCTCTGCACTCAGGAATTACACCTGGTGATGCTCAAGGGATCATATGGGATGCTGGGAATCAAACCGGGATCAGCCGCGTGCAAGGCAAATGCTCTACCCGCTGTGCTATCACTCCAGCCCCCCAAATCACTAGCTTTTAATAAGTAGTTAGATTTGTCAATTCTTGGAATCCTCAAATTATATGTTATCCATTGGGATCAAAGTGATATTGTTGGTAATGTGTTTGTGTTTCATACAGCCGACCCAGTTTCAAGCCCCAGCATCACATATAGTCCCCCTGCCCAGTTAGGAGTGATTCCTAAGCACAGAGCCAGGAGTAAGCTCAGAGCACTTTTAAGTATGGCAATGAACCAAAATAAATCAGGCATTCATTAAAATTTATTTTAGTCCTGGTGAATTATAATACTGTGAATGGTAGGGTGTCTTACACAAAATATTCCAACACCACACCCTCCTTCCTTACACCATGTTTGAAGATAACTACCCTCAAAAATCCACCCTTTCCATCTCAGTTTTATGTTGTTTAATACTTTAAAGCAGTTTTCAGGTTTTGTTTATTTGATATTTCTTATTCCCTTACTATATTTCCTTATATCCCATATATGAGACAGATCATTCTGCATCTGTCTCCTTCCTTCTAGCTGATCTTATTCAGCATAATGACCCCCTGTTTCCATCAACTTAGTTCAAATTGCATGATGTTTTTCTTTTCTCATAGTAACATTCCATTGTACATATACACCACACTTTCTTTATACATGAATATATACTTAAGAACTTAGTTTATTTCCAGATCGTTGTTATTGTAAATAATTTTGCAATTTACAAAGGAACATAAATGTCTTTTTGAAATAATGGATTTTTCAACTCTTGTGGTAGATGCCAAGAAGTAGAGCTCTGGAAATTCTCAAAAATTCAGCTAACTCAGTGTGAGGAATTGAAGCTCAATATGAAGAACACTTTTAAATTTTCCTTAAACTGATCAGAACTTTCCCAATTCACCTTACTTCTTCAGAAGTAACTGACGGCCGAGGTCAATGGCCTTGGCAACAACTGTGATGAAGAGGAGTGCTATAGCTATATAGTCAAACTGTCCATAACAATGAGGGAAGGATATCCACACCACAGCAGCCAAACATAAAAAAGTGTATGTCAGGCAAGACCAGTAGGCACATGAACAAAGAAGTTTCAATATGACAGTGAGATACAATCTCACACCAGTGAGAATGGCACATATCAAAAATAGTATGAACAATCTGTGTTGGCATAGATGTGGTAAAAATAGGAACTCTCATACACTGCTGGTAGGAATGTTGTCTAGTACAAACCCCGTAGAATTCGCATGGAGAGGTCTCAGTAAATTTAGTAATAAGTTGCCATATGATCCAGCAATTCTACTTTGCATCATTTACCCCCAGGATATGAAAGCACTTCCTCAAAATAACGTGTACATTATTATTCATTTCTACACTCAGTACAATAGCTAAGATGTGAAATCAACCTTGGTTTCCAATGGTAGATGAATAGATTATGAATTGTAGTCTATATTAACAATGAAATACTATGCAGGGAATGATGAAATCAAGCAGATTTCCTGCTACATGGTTGAAACTGGAAGGTATCATATTGAGTGCAGTAAGTCAGAAGAAGAAACACAAACTTAGAATGATCTCACTTATCTGTGGAATATAGTATAATGGATGAGAAAATTACATTATGTAATTTAGTAAAGGGAGGTTGCCCAGATCACCCTTTACTCCAGTGTTTAGAGTTGAGAAGGACATCGAAGGAAGGAAATAAAGAGGAGAAGATGAAGAAAATGGGAAGTGATAGATAAACAGGGGTCAGTGCTTCAGTTATATTGGTGATGTGGGAGAGTGTTATAGCAATATATTCAAAACACAGACTCAACAACACAGAAAACATGATATGTAAGCTTAAACCACTGGAACTTTGTAAGGTGCCTGTCAACTTGACAGGACAGGGATGGAACAGGTGTTAGAGTGGGATGTAATATGGGAACACCAGAGGGAAGTTGACACTGGTATTGGGATTAGTGTTGAGATATTATAGGCCTAAAACTCAACTATCAATAACTTTGTAAATCACAGATATTTAATTAATGAAAAAAAATTTGCCCATCAAAGAGGCAGGCCGGGAGTGCAGGGGGAGAGGGGACCTGGGAATACTAATAGAAGGAAATTGACACTTGTGTGGGATTGGTGATGGAACATAATATAACTAAAACTGAATTATGAATCACTTTGATAGTCATGGTGCCATAATTAATAATTTAAAATAAATAAAATAATTCTCACTTCCTAAATCTACTCTCAATATTTTGTTTCTCTCTCTTTCTGAATTTGCTTACAGATATTCCATATTATTTTGCTTCTCTTCAGTAACAGCATGGCATACTAGAAACATGGTTTTGGTGTTTGACCCAAATTAATAAACTTGGATTAGGAGTCATTGGACAATTTTCTTGGAGACTCTGTAAGTCAACTTTCATATTTTCTAAATAGCAATGATAGTTGCTATATTATAGTTTATTTTGAAATCTTAAGTGAAAATATATGTGTAAAATAGCTTACACATAAAATAATCAAATATTTGTCATTTTATTTTATTTTTAATTTTTTAAATTTCTGTCATTTTATTTACCCTTCTCTCTCTTACTCGATTGTGGTAATTGCTATATTTCTATTTTCGTGTTAATGCTATTTTGTCATAAGTCTAGTTCAGAAAATGTTTGCATTCCTCTTCTTTTATGCAGGTTCCAAAGTGCTGAGCAGCATAATGATTTTGAACATGGGATTTGGTTCTAGACTGCTTGATGTCAAACACCAGAACTGTCTTTTAGTAGTTCTATTTCATTGGACAAAATTTGTCATTTCTCTGGGGCCAGACCCTCTCTCCACTCTCCAGTAAAATGACAATACTAGTTCTCCTATATCATAGGAATTCAGTAAAACTATAAGTTAATTCATGTGACTGGCACATAGTACTTGTTTAATAAATGAGCATTATTAAAAATCAAGTGTGGAGCTGGAGCGATAGTACAGCAGGTAGGGTGATTGCCTTGCACATGGCTGACCCTAGTTCTATCCCCAGAATCACATATGCCCCCCCAAGCACCGCCAGGAGTAATTTCTGAGTGCAGAGTCAGGAGTAATCCCTGAGCATTGCTGGGTGTGATCCCCAAAAAAGGCAAAAATAATCAAGTGCTATTTTCTCAAGAGAGTTCTTTAGACACCATAGATTTCATATTTTATTTTTTATTTGATGCACCATGATTTAAAACTCTATTAATATTAGTTTTATGCACATATTTTTCCAACATGACACCTACCACTACTGTGCCTGATTCACTCTACCAACGTCCCAAGATTCTCTGTCATCTAACCCATCCCAATGTAAACTTAGTTATGTATGCCGTATGCCAGCTCTCTAGTTCTGCTGCCTTTGGCCATTTTTTGCCCCCTTAACTCTGATTCTTTAATAACCCACATATGAAAGAAATCATTCTATATCTGTCCCATTATTTCTGACTTATTCAGCATGATGCATTCTAGTTATTTCCATGGAGTGGTAAATTGCATGATTTCATTTTTTCTTACTACCACCTAATACTCCACTATGTGATATGGCACATTTTATTTTCTTTTTAATTTATTTATATTGGCACAGTAATTCTATTTGTCAACAATAGAATTCCAGGCATACAAAGTTCTAACTCTAATTCCACAACAAATGTCAACATCCCTCCACCAATACCCCAAGGTTTCCTCCTACCCCACCTCACCTCCTTAACAGGCATATTTTTAAGTTTAAATGTTATTGTTTGTGTCCTGCATTTACAGCCATGTTGGCTCTAATAGATTAAATAAATGCAGATACCTCACCACTATTCCCCTGATGTATCCATGCCCCTGATCTGGAAAGAGAAAGCCTCAGATTTCCCTTGCCAGCTTTGGAGAATGACTTCCATTTTTTACTATCCCCATTGAATATTGTAAATATTGTTGTGGTTTTCCCATTTTTCATTGAAATTAAGGGAGTCTATAGTTTCCCAAGGCTATATCTTAGGACAATTTGATTAAATTAGGCTCCAGAACTTGGGTCAGTTCAGAGAAGTCTGGAAATAACAACAGGACATGCCAGGGCAAACAATCAAAGGGATCCTAAATAACCAAACACTTCTAAGAAGATGACAGCCTCACTGGCCTAATTGGGAGTACCAGACTGTTAAAGTTAGCTTAAGATACAAGGGCCTCAGTTAACAAAACATCTGTGCAGAACAAGTGGGAACCCTTATATACTTTGTTAACAATTAATCACCTTATCAGAGGCACAAAGACTTAGTTTCCTGTAAAAATCCCTACAAAAATGAGCTATGCTTTAATTTATTCCTATGCCATGATACTCCCTAGCCTAGCACTGGAGTAAGTTCTTCTCTTTTACTTCTTTTTAACTTCAAAAAACCTTTCGATTTCTTTATTCTGTCAAAGCATTATTATGCAATATTTTTGTTCCTGAAAATATCTAAGAACCTGGGAAACTGTGATAACAGAAAGATCAGACACCATAGTTCTTTCATCAATTCCTACACCTATTACCTCCAGGTTTTCAGCAGCTGAGAATCACCAGAACCCAGCCACAGCCATGCTGAAGGCCACTCTCCACATGCTCAGACGAGCCTCACCCATGAACCAACTGACAGAGGAACCCAGGTGTGCAGAACCCATGGCTGAGATCTCCAAGCCTGCTCGGATACGGACTGGGCCTCCTCCACCCAGATCCCCAGTTTTCCAGTAGCTTGGCAGTCACACCCACAAACTCCCCCTGTGCCATGTAATCTCGTCAATGGCCAAGATCCAGAGACTATAAAACAAAGCTCCTGGAAGAGAGTGATGCAATTTTTCCTGGAGCACGCAGACACATTTGCAGCCATGCGACCTCTTTATTTTTGTTTTTATTTTTTTCCCCACACGGGACAGTCTGGAAAGCTACCCATGATATACTTAGTATTCCATAAAGAGTAACAACAACATTCTCTTCGTGTCCTGGAGTGAGCAGACACCATTGGGCTACACTTGCACATGACAGTAACAAATGAAGATGTAACTGGTGCCCGCTGGAGCAAATCAATGAACAACGGGATGACAGTGATACAGTGATTACCTCCAGGATGGGTAAGAAGGCCTCTTCTTAGTCCCTCTCCATTTTCCCCTTCCCCTAACCTATTCATCTCTGTAGCCTAGGGCCAAGGGTTTTCCCGTCTTTGATACTTTACATTCCTGCTGTCATGTTAGTGTATATACCACAGATACATGGAATAGCCAGTATTAGTCTTTCTGATTTACACCACTTAACATGATATTCTACAGGTTATAGAAGAGATAGAATAGCTGGTAATGTGCTTCCCTTGCACATACCAACCCAGATTCAATGCCTGGAACCATATATGACCTCTGGAGCCCCAATATAAGGAATCTTTGAATACAGAGCAAAGATAAGCCCTGAAGATAGCTGGGTGTGGCCCCCTAAAGGAAATACAAAGGAAAAATTATATTCTCAAGCTCCATTCAAATTGTATCTTATCATATGATTTAGTTTAGTTCTTAGTAATGATGAGTATTTTAGAAAATATTTATCTATTTAGAGAATTACTTATTTTTGTCTTACCCTCACTACCACTAGTATGTTATTGTCATGAAAGTAAGTTGTCTGTGATTTGTTTTAATCCCCCAATCCTAGAACAGTGCCTGAAATATAGTAATCACTAAGAAAACTTAAGTCATCTCAATGATAAGATAATCTCAGACCTCTCAGAATGAGTGAGATCATGATGTACTTGTGGAAGCGTTCTAATTATCTATTGATTCTATTTCTAGGAAACTAATACTGAAACTCACGATAAGCTCTCTGCATAAATTTAACAATTGACTATACATTACTACAGGTATAAATTCCTTATCTTAGAATCTGGGCACGAGGTACTCTAAGATATCATGTATTACATTGGTTTTTTTTAATCACAAAATAATGGGGTATTTAATATATCTTAATGTTTTTAAATGTGCTGGAATGAAAGATAGATCCTCTGTGAAAAATGGATCAGAATTGAATACCCTATGATAAAACTCCATATAAATGGGAAGTTAATTTTCAATAAAGGAACTGAGAACATGAAATGGAGTAAAGACAGCCTCTTCAATAAATGGTGCTGGAAAACTGGATAACTACAGGTAAGAAACTAAAGTTTGATCCACATCTTACCCCTAACACAAAAGTCAATTCAATTCAAAGTAGATCAAAGACCCAGAGAGATGAACAAAAACTATAAAATTCAGAGAAAAATATAGACAGAATATTTCAAATTTGGACCACTTATGTGACTTCAATGATCTGATTCCACTGGCAAAGACAACAAAATAAAAATAAACAAATTGTACTACATAAAGTTAAAGAGCTTCTGCATGGAAAAAACAAAACAAACAAACCAACAAAAATCATGGGCTGACACTCAAAGACAGATAACAGAATGGGAAAAATATTTGCATTCAACACAACAGATAGAAGTTTGATATCAAGAATATATAAAATACTTACAAAGATTAACAAAAAGAAATTCTAAAACTATCAACAAATAGGGAAATGAAATAAATAGGCACTTCTCAGAGGAAGACAGCCAGATGGCCACTAGGCACATAAAAACATGCTCAGTATCACATGTCAACAGAGAAATCTAAAACGAAATGACAAAGATATACCATCTCACAACAGTAAGAACAATACGTATCAAAAAAAAAAAACTATGTTGGCAGAAATGTGGTGAAAAAGGAACTGTTATCCACTGCTGGTGGGAATATTGTCTGGTCAACCCCTCTGGAAAACAGTATGGAGAGTTCTCAATAAACTTAGAATGGAACTGCCATATGAGCTATGACCAGCAGTTACACTTTTTGGGCATCTACCCCTGAGAACATAAAAATTCTGTCTCAAAAAGACACATGCATACCATAATTCATTTCTTCACTCAGTACAATAGATAAGATATGGAATCAACCGAGGTGTTCAAGAACAAATTAATAGATTATGAAAATGTTGTATATATACACAATGGAACACTGTGCAGCTGCAAGGATTGAAGAAATGAAAGCTTGTAACTATCTCACAGTGATTCAATAAAATTTTAAAAATAATAATAAATAAATAATAAAAAAGAGAAACCATGTAATTTGCTGCAACATGGCTGGAACTGAAAGATATAATATTGAGTAAAGTAAGCCAAAAGAAAGACAATGACAGTATGATCACACTTAACTGTGGACTATAGAATATTAGATGAGGAAATGTATTTAGTAAAGGGTGATGGTTAGATTCTCCTTGACCCCAGTGCTCAGAAAGGAGACAGAGAAAGAAAGAAACCATTGGGAGGTGGAGAACGAGAACTTAATAATGGGTTAGTATATAGCAGGTCTTCAATTATGCCAGTGATATGAGTGAGGGGTAGTGCTTTATACACTAAACACAGATTCAACAAAAGTGAAAACATGATATCTAAGCTGTAACCACTGAAATTTTGTAATGTGCCTGTCAAGTTAATAGTCAGGGGTGAAGTGGAGATTGGGGTGGTGAAAGAATCTGGGAACACTAGTGGAGGGAAGTTGACACTGGTGGAGGGATTGATGCTGAATTATTGTATGCCCAAAACACAACTATCGGTAACATTGTAAATAATGGCTCTTTAATAAGAATTAAAAAATAAACTTGCTTCCTTCAGATTTCCTTCACCTATCCTAAGGTATTTTAAGTTGTTTATCATTGAATGGAGTGGCAACCCTATATATCACATACTGCCTATTTGTTTTTAGTAATATAACCCTCACCCCAAATCGAACAGGTCCGTGTGTCAGAACAATATGAGCAATACTGTATATAAGTAGACTAAGTGGGGGAAGTAAGGGATTCAAGCCATAATTATTGCTCAGGTCTATTTGTAAATCACAGGAAGAATGAATTGCTACTAATCACAGTTAGTTTGTTTTTACCCTAACTATGACATCCTTTAACTTTGTCCATTGCTAAGCATTCTATTTTCCATTTGGGTTTTTGAATCTATCATTATTTTGATACGAAAAGTCATACTGTCTCTAAAGCTTCCCTTCTGCTTATTTCTGCAAATCACTATTATTTTTAAGAAATATAGCAACATTCACATGAGAATAAGGATTAGGCATTATCTAAGGGAGAAACCAGATTACTGTGTAGTGGCAAAATGAAGCAGAGCCAGCCTATTTATTAAACTGTGAAAAGAAATAGCTCCAAGGTTTAGCATTACTCATATATGCTTTATATGCATGACCTTAACATGGCAGTAATGAATATCACTTTTTCTGTTGATAAATACTTATGTGTCTATGCTAGTGGGAACTACAAGTCCATTTAGATCCGGTAACTCCAGTGATGACTTATCAAGAGTCTAAATGCCCCTGAGCATATATTGCTGCTTGAGTAACTCCTGTGCTTACCTACCTACCAGTTCTGGATGAAAATAATAAAATAAAAGAACATGTATGACATCACCAGCACAACATGATTTAAAAGCTACAAGATAAATAGTTTGGGGGATTTGTAGGTGTCATATATCTTACCCAGAATTGCTTGAGATTTACTCCTGACTCTGTACTCAGAGTTCTCTCTTAGTGATGCTCAAGGGAACATATGCAATGTAAGGAATCAAATTGGGGCCAGCTTTATGCATGACAATCATCTTCATCTGTGTACTGTCTCTACTGTCTCTGGCCCAGTGAATCTGAATGTTAATGCTTCTGTAAGGTGCACACATTACCATCTATATGACCACACTCTTAATAGAAGCACTCGTCCTCCCCCCCCCCCCCCCACCGCACTACTACCCATCCGAGTAAGTCTGATGAGCTCAGCACCTGCCAAACAGATCCCTGACAGCCTAAAAGAAAACCTCCACACTTCACAATTACTGCCATGATTCCTACTGGACTCCACTCCATGGACAAGCCTCATCCAGAAATTAATCTGTTGAATGACTCAGGTATGTGGATTTTGTGACTGGAGGTGGGAAAGTGCAGTGGTTGTGGAAGGACATTCTCTTGTATAGGGCGAGAATGTCCATCCTTGTAAGTGCTTTAATGCCCCAGAACTATTCTAAGGGTTTAAAGTGTGTGAGTTGAATGTACTGAATGCATTCTCCTGCTGGACCATTCTCTGGCGTATAACATATGGTTTAAGACTAATCTAATTTAGGTATGATGGGTTTACTGGCTCATGCAAATTATGATGAGTGACAATTCAAGATGTTATAGATCAATGAAGAAAAAAAGTTGCTCAGATAGATCAAGTCTGAAAGAAAATAAAATTTGGATTTCTAAGGAGTATCTACTACTGAAAATGAGGAAGCTTTCTCCTAAATTTTTTTCTTTATATTTCTGCCTCTGATTGATTTTGTGCAGAAGAATTTTTGTGCAGAAGAGGTTTGCATTATGAAGGGAAGTCTGGTCTCTGTCTCATTTTTGTTCATTACAACAATCAGGGGAAGCCTGAATCTCTGTTCTGGTTATAACAAGTCTATGCATTGAATTAACCTGACACATTTGTTTAATATATTACACAATCCATCATTTGTAACTCTGACCTTCTTTGTATCAATTCCCAGCTGCAAGGTCAGACCCAGATGCAAGGTTGGACCCAGCTGCAAGGTCAGAGCTCTATAGCATTAAACCAAGGACGCAGATGAATTTGGTTGTTTGCTGGACCAACTCTGTTGCTGAATAATTTTTTCTCATTCTCATGAGTGCTATCTTTGTTTCTGTGCTTTGTCAGACTATTCTTATAACAGTCTTGATTTATTTTGTTTTGTTATTCTGGCTTTGTTTGCTGGTACTCAGGGCTTAATTTTGGCTCTACATTTGGGAATAACTACTGGTGGAAATGAGGAGACCATATGTGCTGCAGGAGATTGAACTTGGGTCTTCTTCCTGCAAGGCAAACACCCTACCTGCGATATGCTGTCTCCAGAGCCCATTTTTTAGTTGCAATAGAAGATGAAAAGAGGAGGAAGAAAGAATAGGGAAAACGCTTAGGAACTAGAGGTATAGGGAGGCAGAGTGATAGTACAATGGTTAGAGTGTTTACCTTGCATGCCACAGATCCTAGTTTGATCCTTGGAAACCCATACTGTCCCTCAAGCACACCAGCATTAATGTCAGTCATAAGCCCTGAGCACCATCGCATGTAGCTCCAAAACAGGAAAAAAAGGGTGCAAAAATCTGTTTTCTCTTCACTTTTCTCTCTTTCTTCAGAGGGCACAAAAGTAAGATTTGGAAAGGAAATTTGTTTAATTTCATAAAGTAACATGCCTGATTCATGGTAATATTTGCTTAATATACGGTTTAACTTGTCAAGGGTAGAGCCCTGTGAGTGAGGCAGTGGTGTTTATTTTATACTCACATAGTCTTTCACATATTTTTCTTCCTCTAGAGTCTATATATCCTCTTTTATCTTTTCTTATTTTTTCCTATAAAAACCTGTTCTTTCTTCCTATTCAGCTATAGATTACTGTAAGTTGAGTGGTGTATTCCCTTTTCCAGGAAGGATTCTGCATAAAAATCAAATATCTCAAGTGAAAGAACACATCTATTTTAGCACAGTGTAGTATTCAGGAAATAGTTGGAAAAAAGATGAATGCTTTTCCTCGTAATCAAATAGTATTTTGCTTCCTTGAAATCATGACATAGTGCATTTATTAGTCTATGCTGCTCTGGTCCAGAAAAGTAACTTTGAATTATTGCACATGTTTTTATGGTAAACACACAGTAGTTGTCTCAGCGTTATTATTATATCCACTGCTAGATCTAAAGCAAAGGTGAATGACAATAGAAACCCAATGAAGGAAATGAGAATGCTCTAACCACATCTGGCACAGTTTTATAAGGAGATAAGAAGAATTAGGATGGTTCTTGGCATCTCATCTAGTCTCAGGCTTTGGGAACAGTGTCCGATGGAGGGCAATGAGCTTAAGACAGAAGACACAGGAAATATTTCCACAAGAGCAATAAAGGAAGTAGTGACTCAAGCAGCACTGAGTCAGTTTCTAGGTATAAAAAAGTGTTATAGATTGGGTCAGAGTCACACTTTCCCCATTTTTAATCACAGTACAACTAACACAGTGAGACTTGAAAAGACTCTATTTTGGATCTTCATAAGGTTTGCTACTTTGGAGGCACAATAAAAAGTTATTACAAGCAGAAAATTATGGTCATATGAAATGGCATGGTAGTGACAACAGCATCAAAGTTATATATCCAGGTGTATTCTTAGGAAACATGCATTAAAGGATTGAATTAGGTGAATAGGGTGAATAGGAACATACTACTTGTGAACACGGTGTGTGAGGGGAGCACATACAGTTATCCTACATATTTCCATGATACTTACTTTGTGTAAGAGAAACAAAAGATCCTAAAATACTCGAGTAACCTTAATAAGACAGTTATTATTACAATTACTACATTTCTAATCACTGGTTAAAAACACTGAGGTGTCTAGATTATACAAACAAGGAGATAGGTACTAATTAAGATGAGCGCATGCATTTTCACTTTTTTCTGCTTTATTTTTTTAATAATGGTCTTGAATTTTGACTAAAGAATTCAAACCTCTCAATAAATCAACCTTAAGGTCAAGTATTTGCATCTGTGGTAGAAACTCAGTGAATATTTTTTCATTTTCAACCAGCCACTTTGTTTGAAATGCATGTTAGCTGAGAATCAAAATCCATAGTCTGGAGAGAAAGAATAATGGATAAGGCACCTGACTTACACACAGTCAGTCTTATGTTGAATCCCCAGTATTGGCCCCACAAATACTGCCAGGAGTGATCCCAGATAACAGAGCCAGGAGTAAGCCTGGGAATTATCAGGGGTGTGGACCATAAATGATAAACAAAAAAGAATCAAACCTACAGCCTCAATCTCATTCTATTCCAAAAATACAGTTAATTAATTAGCATTAATCCTGGGAAACAGTTTCCTTCTGAACTCTAGAAACAAAATAGTCTCAGTAAAATGATAAAGATAAGTTAGTTTTTGTGTAAAATGTCGAAAAACCGCTCTGAGTCAATGGCCTTCGGCTTAGAAGAGGCAATGTAAAATAAAGATAAACTTTTGCTCTGGGCAGGGATTAAAAACCATACTGAAAGATATTGTAGAACCTACAGTAAGAGAATGAAAAAGAAGTAATGAAACTTAAGATAAACAGATGTAATTAAAACACAAACTTCCTAAATCCATTTTCTGTGATTATTTGTTATTATTCCTAGGAACTGATTAAGCAGTAGCAGATGTCACTAATACACAAATCTCATTACACATGTAAAACGTGTTAAGAACATAGAAGAACACCATGATTAAAACATATCTGAAAGACACTGCTAACTACTTCCTAATTGATTTGAAGAGAAATGTATAGTTTATAATTCTGAATGTGCATAAAGTTTGCCTAAAACCTTGAGTCTCATTCTGAGAAATCAAAAAACAAAATTGAGTTTGTCATGTGTATTCATAATGAAAATATTCGTTGAGTGTCAGTTGTGTTCATCGTTCAGAAAATGAAACTAATTTTAATTAGTCATTTTATTTATTTAATTGCTCTAATAAAGTTAATTATTATTTAATTTGTTTTAGGAATAAAAAGAGCAAACCAGTAAAGTTAAAGTCATGGGAGTCATTCCCTTTTTTTGGTCAATGTGGAAGATGGCTTACCTAGACAGCTTTCCTTAATGAAGTTATTAGGGAATTGCTATGTGGTACTTTCTCTTTATAGGGAACATCTGTGTAGTGCTTATGACTGTTCAGGTATGCTAAGTACTGTGTATGTTTACATACTACCATAACGCTTTAAATTATATATTACTGCGAGGGACCTTACAGTAAAAGATACAAGCAAAATGGTGACAAGACATAGCCAAGGTCTTAGGATGTGACAGAAAATTTTAGCCTATGGGTCACACTGTCAACCACACAATGCCATCAATTTATATTTTATTGTGAATCCTCACATATTTTGATTTATTCTGCCAGTTTGAATGACCAATTATCTTTAATATGTACACATACTATAAAAATGAACATTCCAAAGAGAGTGTTATATGTTTCCATTATAATCTCTGGAAAAATACATAAGGAAATGCAGCACAGGCTATTAGAAACAATTTTCTAGTGTCATGAACTGTTCAAAACTATGTGATTTTCCTAGTAGATATTTTTGTGGCAGAATCAGGAGGATTATTCTTCCGAACTATTACTGAGACTTGAGATACATCTCTCATGAACCTCAATGCCATGAAAACAGACAATTAGTTAATGTTTGGAGTTGTGTTCCAAGATGAAATTAGGAAGGGAGCCCTTAGTATTGGTCTCCTAGTTCAAGGCAAGAGGATTGCAAGAAAAGTGCAAAGAAAAAGCATCAATTGTTAAGCTAAAATTACTCAAAAGACAAAACTTTTGAATTAACAGAGATATAAACATCAAGAAGTTTTTTTTTCATTTCCTGTTAAACTACTAACTTTTGTATTTACAGAAAATATGTAGTGTACTAATATTTAGTTCAAGGTCTGAAGTAATATAACATTTGTGTCAGGAAAAACAAGAGTTGCTGGCTAGGGTTACTTTGATCCATTCCAATACCTTTATTTCAAGTAACAGGTTTGGTATCAACAGCTGTTTGGAATCTAATCTCTAGGTAAATAAGACTGCTTAATTTCAGGGAAAAGGAAGACTATGAAAAAGTAAAAGTCAGACCCTCGGGAAGATGACTTTATAAATATTGTCTAGGTCACAGCATATGGTATGTTACATTAAGTGATTGTTTTTATTTGAATGCTACAGAAACATTTTAAAATACAAACAGAAAAACAATAAATTCCCATTTGAAATATCAAATGGAAATTTTATGCAGCTTAGTTTTACAACAGTAAGAAAAAATGTCATAAAAGGAAAACAATTATGTTATACATTTCCCTGATTTTCTAAGGAGGTTTTTGGCCAAAAACAGGGTTGTACTGCATTATGTTTCCTTATAGTACTTAATTATGTATGTATTTATTTGCATTGCATTTGGTCAAAATTTATTTTAAAAATAATTTTATATCTATGAAAATTTATATCTATAACACTAATTTTATATCTATAAAATAATTTTATATAATATTTTATATGACCAAAAATATTAGTAAAGTGTATCATGCAAATAAAAAACAAACAAAAGGCTGACTCTTTTACTGGAAATGATAATATTGTTCCAGTCACATATATGCCCTCAAATTAAATCACTTGAGATTAACATAATTTCTTAAAGTTATTTTTGTGCACATCAGTGTTTCATCATCATCATCATCATCATCCCATTGATCGTTGATTTTCTCCAGAGGTCTCAGTAATATCTCCATTCGTCCTAGCCCTGAGATTTTAGAAACCTCTCTTTACTCGTCCTTCCCAATGGTGACGCATTGGAGGCATTTTCAGGGTCAGGGGAATGAGACCCATCATTGTTACTGGCTTTGGCATATGAATACGCCACGGGGAGCTTGCCAGGCTCTCCCATGTGGCCAGGAAACTCTTGGTAGCTTGCCAGGTTCTCCGAGAGGGAGAACTAGGCTATAAGATGTTGTGGGGTCACTTCTGGGAGCTTGGTTTTATAGTCTCTGGATGTTGGCTGTTAATGGAATTACATGGAGCCTGGGGCAGTTTCTGGGTGTGACCACCTAGCTACTGGAAAATGGAGGATCTGGCAAAAGTCCAGCATACAAAACAAAAACTTATACAGAAACTGAAATAATCTGAGTGACTTTATCAAGATAGAAGGATAGCCTTCCCCTGTCCCCAAGCACCACAAAGGTGGCCAGTGTGTGGCACCCCCTACCACACCACCAAGCAGCACTATATTATGTATGTATTTAGTCCCAGCTAGGGACTAAACATCAGCAGGCAGCACTGAAGAAGAAGCCACAGAAGTGGCTCTGGACCCCTGAATACCACTGGTGATGGCGCCTATTTAATAATGAAGATGAAAAGTTTATCATTTCAGGTCACATCTAAGGGGACAAGAATTTTGGAATTTGAGACTTTACACCACAATTTGAACTGCTTTCATTTATTTATGTTAATTGAAATACACAGCTACAAAGTTGGTCATGACTGGGTTTCAGTCATACGATGTTCCAACACCCATCCCTTCACAGATGTACATTTCCAACTACCACTGTCCCCAGTGTTCATCCTGTCACTCCACCACACCGTTTAAATTGTGCTAAAATAAAATAAGTTTAACCCTTGAATTGAAATAAAGTAAAAAAAATGCCAGCAGAGGTAAAAAAATAAGATTCCCACATCTATATGTGCACATAAATCAAACACAAAATCTGAAATAGAGGCTTATAATACTGGACACCAAAATACCTAATCGGAATTAGGGAGTACCTCAACTGGGTGCAAGCTTATATGTAAGATGACTTGGTTCACTCACAGTACTGAAAGACTCCCCAAACTGTGGGAGTGATGCTGAGCACTGAGCCAAGAGTAGCCCTTGAACAGTGCCAGATGTGACCCAAAATTTAAAAAAATATATATTATCTAGTGTACTAAACAAAATTATATTATTGATTGCTTAATTTAAAAGTGCATATGAAAATGGTAGATCATTTGGGTGGAGGTTGAGAAACACAGGCAGTGCTCAGTACTTACTTCTGGCTTTGCTTCAGTCATCACTCTTGGTGGGACTCAGGGGTACCAGAGCTTGAACCTGGATCGGTTGCATGCAAGACCATTGCCCTACCTGCTCTACTAAAATGACAGATACATCTTTAAAAGACCTTCATTGTTACTTCACAAGGGTCAAGCTTTGGGGGTCACACCCGGCAACACACAGGGGTTACTCCTGGCTCTGCACTCAGGAATTACTCCTGGCAGTGTTCGGGGGACCATATGGGATGCTGGGAGTCGAACCTGGGCCAGCCGCGTGCCAGGCATATGCCCTATCCGCTGTGCTACCGCTCCAGTCACTGGGGTTAATTTTTAAAGCACAAGAAACAAATCTTGCATTTTGTCTGCAGCATCTAATAATCTTTCAGGAAAAAAGATAATTCAAACATGATTAGTTTCCAATGAGTACAAGTGAATGTATGTCTCATATGAGGCTCTAATGTGCAAACATTTTCAATAAAGCTAACGTTTCAAGTGAAACCTAGTGACATATAAATTAGGTGAAGTACTTCTTGGACTATATCCCAGAGAGGCAAAAAAGTATAGTCGAAATGACATCTGCACTTGTATGTTCATTGCAGCACTGTTTACAATAGCCAGAATCTGGAAAAAAACTGAGTGCCCGAGAAAAGATGACTGTTTAAAGAAACTTTGGTACATCTACACAATGGAATACTATGCAGCTGTTAGAAAAGATAAAGTCATGGAATTTGCATATAAGTGGATCATCATGGAAAGTATCATGCTAAGTGAAATGATTCAGAAAGAGAGAGACAGACACAGAAAGAGTGCGCTCATCTGTGGAATATAAAATAACAGAATGGGAGATTAACACCCAAGAATAGTAGAGATAAGTACCAAGAGGTTTGCTCCATGGCTTGGAAGCTGGCTTCACATGCTGGGGGGGAAAGACAGCTCAGATAGAGAAGGGAACACCAAGTAAAGTGTGGTTTGAAAACTCGCTCGGAATGGGAGATGCGTGCTGAAAGTAGACTATAGATTGAACACGATGTCCACTCAATACCTCTAATGCAAACCACAAACAACCAAAAGGAGAGAGAAAACAAAAGGGAACACCTTGCCACAGAGGCAAGGTGAGGTGGGGGTTGTGAGGCAGGGGGGTGGGAGGGATACTGGGATCATCAGTGGTGGAGAATGGGCACTGGTGGATGACTGGGTACTCGAGCATTGCATGACTGAAACACAAGCACAAAATTTTGTAAGTCTGTAACTGTATCTCATGGTGATTCACTAATAAAAAGTTTTTAAAAAATTAGGTGAAGTAGTGTCTGGAAACAAGCTAATGTAAGATACTATTGATCCACATATTACCTATAGTTCGTCTATCTTTTAACTAATAACATTTTAGTTATTTTATGATCAAATGAATTATAAGAAAAAATCTCTTATATTAAGCCATAGAGCAAAGTATTTTCTGAAATATGACTCAGATCTCAAAAGTTTTCCTTAGGACTTTTTCTCAGTGTCCTGAAAGAGTAATTGATACTGGCCTTTTTCTCTAACCATGGAAAAGTAGATATATGAGGTCTAGTGCAATAGTACAATGGGTAGAGTGTTTGCTTTGCATGTGACTGACCCAGCTTCCATACCTGGCATTACATATGTTACCCCAAGCACTGCCAGGTGTAATTCCTGAATGCAGATCCAGGGATAATAACTGAGCTTCGCCAGGTTTGGCCCGCAAACAAAAAAAGGGTAGAAAAATCAACTCAAGTTACAAAATAACTATTGTTAAAAATCTGACAATAAATAATACAGCACTTGGACCCTGGGAATGTGAATTAAGCTAACATTATCCTAGAAATTACTCTGCCCTTAAGTCTTGGATAATTTTTTAACTGTGGTGTAGGGTAGGATCACCCAAGCTGAATATAGTATTCTGTTAAAAAATGTATTGATTGACTGTGATATAGACCCTTACAAAGCTGTTCATAATTAGGTTTCAATTATATAGTGTTCCAACACCAATCCCTCTACCAATGTACATATCCTCTTTTTTCTTTTTCTTTTTACTTTTTGGGTCACACCCGACGATGCTCAGGGGTTACTCCTGGCTCTGAATTCAGGAATTACTCCTGGTGGTGCTCAGGAGACCATATGGGATGCTGGGAATCGAACCCAGGTAAGCCGTGTGCAAAGCAAATGCCCTACCTGCTGTACTATTGCTTCAGCCTTACCAATGTACATTTTCCAGCACCAATGTTCCCAGTTTCCCTCCCAACACCTCCTTACTCCTCACCGCCATAGCCTGCTTCTATGGCAGGAAAGAGTAATATGATCTTTAATGATGAAAAGCCAAAAGAATTCCCTTTGAGATCAGGTATAAAATATGGATGTACACTGTACCGATTGCTATTAAACATAGTATCACAAGTCATTGATATAGCAATCTGGCAAAAAAATAAATCAAAGGTATCTAATTTGAAAAAATATAACTCAAAAAAGTACAGGGTGATATTCATAGATGATCCTAAAGAGTCAAAAGAAAAGTCTCTAGAAACAATAAACCAATATAGCTAAGTGTCTAGCTAAAAAGTCTATACACAAAAAGTGGTTGCATTCATATATAAAAATAATTAATCAGAGGAGAAACTATCAGGATACCTTCCCATCTAAATTATTATTGGATGTATTCTGTGCAAATATTTTCTCTAATTCAGTAGGACGCTCTTCTTATCTTGGTCCAAGTTTTTTTAACCATGGAAAAAATCTCAATTTGATATAGTACCATTTGTTAGTTTTTAACTTTTGCTATTTTGGCAAATGGAGCCAGTCACTGATAACACCTCTAAGTTCCCTATCTTGAAGAGCTCTGTTTTTATTCACATCAATGCGTTTTTGTTTATTGTTATATTAGCAAAATATAGTGTATGCAAACAACAGAAATGTCCAACTACAGATGAATGGATCACATGTATCACTTGTCATCGAGTGGTATGGCACCAGTAATGTCTCCATTTGTCCCTGTCTTGTGCTGGTGTAGCCCAATTATATCTGCTCAGGATACAGGAACAGGAAGAGCCTCAAATCACTCATTCAGGGTTTTGACAAAGAAGTCTGACCATCTCGTTGGTGGGCGGCCACGCGGTCTTTTGACATCCAGTGGAATCCAGTTGGTAACAGCTTTAGTCCAGCGGTCGTCTCTGAATCGCATTACATGACCGGCCCATCTGATTTTTGATGCCTTGGCAAACAAGACAGCATCCCTGATTTTCGACCGTTGATTGAGGTCAGAACTCAGGATTCCTTCTCTCACTTGAGTGAAACTTGATACTCCTAGAATGGCTCTTTCGATTCCTCTTTGGGATACCCTAATAGCATTCTTATCCTGTTTGCGTAGGGCCCAGGTCTCTGAGGCATATGTTAGTGCAGGAAGAACAGTGTAATCGAAAAGATGTTCCCAGAGTCAGCGGTTCTTCATTCTTTAACCACTTCTTCGACGCTCTTGAATGCATTCCATGCTGCTCTCTTCTTTCTGCACATTTCTGATGCCAAGTCGTTCCTCATGTTGAGTTCTCGACCCAGGTACACAAAGCTGCTGCATTTGGAGATGTTTGTTCCATTGAGAGCAAATGCAGCTTCAGGGACCAGTTCGTTTTTATCAACATGGTCTTGTTGAGATTCAGCTGCAACCTGACCTTTCCACACTCGTGGTCGAAGTCGGCCAACATTTGTGCCGCTTGATTAATGTTTGTTGTTATGAGAACGATGTCATCAGCGAAGCAGAAGTGGTGTAATTGCTGACCATATATCTTCACTCCCATTCCTTTCCATTCCATTCGTCACATGATGTTCTCGAAGGCGGCAGTGAAGAATTCCAGTGAAATGGTATCACCCTGCCACACTCCTCTCTTTACATCAATGATTACTTCCTTGTAGAATGGTGAGATCCTGGTGGTGAATCCATAATACAGTTTGCGGAGGATTTTGATATACTAAGTTTGAAAGCCCTGTTTGGCCAGGGCTTCAATGACCACCTCAGTCTCAACAGAATCAAAGGCCTTCTTTAAGTCGATGAACATTAGACAGAGCAACATCTTGGACTCTCAAGGTAGTTCAATGAGTTTGGTCACTGTGTGGATATGGTCTATCATGCTGAATCCCCTTCGAAACCTGGCTTGCTCGCATGGTTGTCCTTCGTCTAGTGTTCTGCCTATTCATTCAGGATGACATGAGTGAACAACTTGTAGACGACAGACAGCAAGCAGATTGGGCGATAGTTGCTGATGTCATGGATGCCTCCCTTCTTGTACAACAAAATGGTCCTACTGGTTTTCCACTAAGATGGAACCTTGCATTTGGACAGGTAGCATGTGAAGAGCCGGGCCAGTGTATTGATGAGTACTGGCGGCAGATTCTTCAGGTGTTCGGGTCTGACCTCGTCCAGATGAGGTGCTGTACGAGTCTTTGCCAATGAAACGGCATGTCAGATTTTGGAAGGGAGGACATTGGGAACGACATATCCATCCTGAGCAATTTGGTATGTGGGCAGGTGGACATGGCTGTCAAAGAGATCCTAGTAGAAGTCATGAATAATCCTCTCCATTGCCTCCCTGGAAGATGTGATAGATCCATCGGGATGTCGGAGGGCAGTCATCTTGGTCTTGTAGTTGGCGAAGGACAGGCGAGCGTTGCGAATACTTTTCCCGGCTTAAGAAAAGTCTTGGGAGTTCTAAATATGATATCTTTAATTCATTTGAGAAAGGGATAGAAGACCTTAGGAAATGGAAAATGTCACACTTTCATGGATTGGAAAAATCATTATTATTAAAATTAGTATCCTAACTAATGTATTTTATAGATTCAATGAAATACTCATGCAAATTCAGAAGACATTCTTTCAGGATCTAGAAAAGTAAATAATAAATTTTATGTGGAACCTGAAAAAGACACGAACATTCAAACTCTTCTGAAAAATAAAAAATTTGGAAGTAGTTCATTACCTATTTTGTAACTATATTATAAAGATATAGTGATCAAAACTGAAAGGCACTTAAAATCCTAGACCCTCTCTTAAAAATGGGTCAGAATAGAATAACCTATAACAAATTCCCATATACACGAGCAGTTAATTTTTGGTAAGAGAACTTAGAGGGTGAAACGGAATGACAATAACCTCTTCAACAAATGGTGCTGTGAAAACTAGATTACTGCATGTAAGATGTTAAAGCTGGATCGATCTTATATATCACACAAAATGTATTTGAAAGCGGATTAAATAACATGACATTCAACCAGAAACTATAAAATACAATGATGAAAACATGGGCAGAAAAATTCAAGATTTATTCCTCACAGGTGACTCCAACGATCTGATACCATTAAGAAAGCAACACTAATAAAAATAAACAATACTACAGAAAATTTAGGAACTTCTGTATGGCAAAAAAATCTGGCTCAAACTAAAAGACTGCTAACTGAATGGAAAAATATTTCATTCAACGCATCAAGTGAAGGCTTGTTATCCAGGTTATCTAGAGTACTCGCAAAGATCAACCAAAAATATTCAACAATCCTGTTAAAAACAGGGGAGAAGAAATACATAGACACTTCTAAGCAGAAGATAGGTTTGTGACCAGTAGGCACAGGACAAAAGGCTCGGCCTCACTTGTCATCAGAGAAATTCAAATCAATAAAACAATAAGATACCAACTCACACCAGAGAATGACAGATATCAAAAATATATGAACAGTCTCTGATGGCGGGGATGTGGAGAAAATGGAACACTCATCCATTTCTGTTGGGAATGTGGCCTGTGGAAAACCTTATATAGAGTTCTCAGTAAACTTAGAATTAAACTGCCATATGACCCGGAAATTCTACTTTTGGGTATCTACCCCCATAACATAAAAATACTGTTTCAAAAAGATATATGTACACCATTATTAATTGCTGAACTCAGAACAATAACTAAGATATGTAATCAACTGAGGTGTCCAGTAATGGAAGAATGGATTATAAAACCGTGGTCTATATTGACAATAGAATATTATAGAACTTCGAGCAATGATGAAATCATGCAATTTGGTGCAACGTGGTTGGAACTAGAAGATATGTTGTGTT